>NC_037683.1:94190132-94345491 GCF_003255815.1 Theropithecus gelada
CTCTAGAAACTTCACAAGTATTTGTTAAACTGAACCATATGCTCTAACAGCAGACATACAGAAAAATGAAGAAAGAGGAATAACTACTAATACTGGGTTGGAAATACCTCAGAGAGGTGGTAAACTCCAACTCTGCCCACGTCTAGGCATATAATGTGCTAAGTGTGTATTCCCTCCATTCAACTAGTTCAGGTCTATAGAAAACTGTTCTGTGTTCCTGGGCCCTCTACCTGGTGTCACAAGAATGTCTATCTACCCTTTGCTTCCTCATCATAGTCGTCTACGTGAAAACACCCTCTTTGTTCAGCCAGCCCACTGTTCTGATTTATTTCTTCTGCTCCTTTACTTTAAGGTCCGCTCATTGCTATAACCTAAACCCCTGGTACAAGTCCTGACACACAAAAATATTCATTCATTAATGAACACATCACCTCTTAATTTCCTAGACAAAGACTTTCTTGACTATCAAAAAAAGTAACTTGTCCTTCATATGTTTCATGCTATATTTTGCTCTTTGCTACATGTAAAAGTAAAAATAACAATCTAAACTACAGTATGAATGTGCAATTACATACCGTTTTTCACAGTTTTAATGTTTGTATTCACAGAATTTGATTTTTGGCCTTAAGACTTCAGAGAACAGAGGTTAAATGTAGTTAACCAACTTAAAACCATAGGCTGCGCTTCAAAGTGGGCAACATAAGAAGTGTATTGGTTACTTATTTGACTTGGATGATGATGATGAGAAACTAATAGCTTAGTAAATTGTCCTGCTCACGAATTACCACAAGATAGAACAGGGAGACTATCAAATGTGAATCCAGAAATCACAGAGTTGGAAATACACCAAAACATTTTGAAAATAATCCTTACTTTTATAGAATGTGCTGTTTGTAGAAAGTTCCTTGATCAGTATGATTTTTTGCTCTCTTCTCTGTCTACCAATTCAATATGGGAGTCCATTTAAAATTCCCTTCATCACGTTAAGATCATAGAGGAAACTGCATACCTCAGGAACCAATTAAAGCTTAACTCACCTTCTTCTGACCATCCCTCAGCAGCTGTTCCCAAAGAAAGTTGGAGAGAGCTCAAAGAAAAGCCGCCTTGGAACAGACTCACCTGGAACTCATAGACTCCATCCGAGTCTGCACTGCCAGGGGCCCTGGCGTCTGTCTCTGAGTTGTGATTTCATTTAGCCTGAGTGTGGTGTTCTGTACTGGGTGCTAAGGGGAATTTAGGGCATAGATTAGACATGGTTTTTACCCTCAGGAATCTCACAATTTAATGGAGGAAATAAGATAAACACACAGTAAATTAAGTGAAAGTAGATACATATGTACACATCAAAATATTGACTTAAGTTTGAGAAAGAAGAGGACATAGAGACAAAGGGTTTAGATGCTAATTAGAAAAGTCTTGCTGATCAGCCTTCACGTGAGTCTAAGTGGAAGGAAAATTCCCTGTGTGCTGAAAGGAAAGGGACAGCGGTTCCAGAGAGAGATTTCTCCCCCCCCAACCACCGCCGCCTCCCCCCCGCCCACCGCCGCCTCCCCCCACCAGGACCTGCATCAGGAGAAGCAACTCTGTACTCACGGACTATAAATCACATCCACGTGACTGACCACTTGGGTCAATGGATGATGCCATGGAGATACTTTCCCTTGGCCTTCTAGTAATCTTAGATTAGCCTGTTTCGCATGTATTATTTTCTCTGTTCCTAGTTCTTCACCTGTCAAGTGAGTTAATGCAAAATAGTTTATCTCTTTCATTAAAAACATGATGCTGGTCTGTTTGGCAAAAATGTTTGTATTACCCATTTTTGAGGAGGAATACGTCATTTATATAGGATGAATGTAACATAATATTTACTCTCCTAAGGCCTGTATTTTTCCAGAACTGATGGCCAGGACCATGTCTGACTTTTGGTTTAGGATGGCACACATAGGAAGTGGGCGCCTAGGCTTTGCAGGAACGCTGCTACCCTGGGGAATTCCAGACAACATCACCCAAAGGGGTCTGCACAGTTCTGTGTCACATTGCTACATTCCTATACTCCTCACATTCTGTTGGAATAACATTATCCCATTGAACAAACAAAACAAAGCAAAATAATTTTTTTTTTTTTTTTAGTTTCCAACATTTATGGAGTTAAAATGCTCTCTCTCTCTCTCTCCTTTTTTCAATTTAATCAGAGGTTTTTTTCTTCCCCCCCTTGGTGGGGGGAGCTGGGGAAAAAGAGACAGATGGTATCGTTTGCAAAAGGAAAGCTGAGAAATTACTCATATATCTTTCAGCTTTGTGGCAAATGTGATGCCAAGATTCTTGCTTGGAGTGTGTACTGCAATACAGGCACAGAGGCGTACCAGAAAGGGTGAGGCCAGCGCATGGAGGGCAGCGCAATAAATTGCTGTGGGCTGATCCAACACCAGAACATGTGAGCTATTAAACTTTGGCAGCTATTTTATTTTTCCCTTATGGAGTTTCAGACCTGTCTTGTACACTGAGATAGGTTTCATCTGGTTAAAACTTGTGTCGTATTTAAACTTCCTTCAGATCCACAGAGTTGGAGGGGAAAAAAATAAAAATAAACCTAGCATATCCCATAACACACTGAAATGATGTTGGGGGTGGGAGAGGGGCAGTCATTGTGCCCAGATAATGTTGTCATACTTTGTAAAGCCTTTAATGCTGGAATTTATTTATTAATGATGCATGGGTTATTACCCACCATCTGTCTTGTGTTAGCAGTGGGCTGTTTCAGATTATGGTAATGTGTTTCTGATTTGAGTTGTGTTGAAAGCCAGAACAAGGCATCTCATGTGCAGTCCTCTTTGAGGCCTGCTGTTTTCAATTCCTCTTCACATAAAGGGCTTTTATTTGATTTGTTATGGGGATTTTTTCTTCTGTTGCCAAAACAGCTGCAAGCCTGGAAGGGAATAAGACACAGAGCCACATCAAACTTGTTAGCTTGTAAAAAAAAAAAAAAAAAAAAAACAGAATGTTCCAGGAACCAGAAAAAATAGAAGGATGTGGGAGAGTATGTGGAAAGGAGAGAAGGAGAGAGAGAGAAAGAAACTTTAGTAGCCTAGTGGATTGGCTTTCATATTTTAAAATGTGTACAGATATATTGTGTTATTTAAGTATCATAGGTTAAAATGCATTGTATTTAATTTATTATGCCCATTCACACCCAACAGAATGGCTTTCTGTTCAATCGTTTTAATAGTCTGTATGCTAGCACAAAAGCAATACATAAAAGTCCCCAATGAGCTAGCCGCCCTTTAGGCATCAAAGCAAACACCCAGTTGTTTAAGCTTGATTTTTTAAAATGTACTGAACACATTCATATTTGTGCACAAATAAAAAAAGGAATAGGTGACAGGCATCCTGATCAAAGTTCTTTGTCTCTGTTTCTCCCTCTCGCATGGCTATGGGTCGGCAAACCTCTAGATCACTGCTACCCAGTAGCAATGTTGATGGAAATGCCCTATATCTTCTTTCTTCAATATGATAGCCACAAGCTACTTAAGCTGAGCACTTGACATGTGGCCAGAGTAACTACTTAAATTTTTAATTTTATATGATTTTAATTAATTTTAATCTAAATACTTACGTGTGGATAATTGTCACTGTCTTAGAGAGTGTAGTTCTAGAATTAACTAAATAAGAGGCTATTTCTTCCCTCTGATATAAAGTAAAATCATTGCACATTACTTATGGCTACAGCTTACTTTTAAACTAAAGAATTTGTTTGAAAGCTTTTTCCCTGATGTATTATTCAAAGTTACTAGTGACAAGGCTGTCTCTCGGAAGGCCACTGGCAAGTTCTTTCTTGAACCAAGTGCATAAATACTCTATTGAAATATGGATTTAGGCAAAAGCTTAATGTTTCTCGTGACAAATAAACAACCATAAAGAACTGTAACCAGAGCTTTCAAATAATAACAAATCTTCTAATGCTAAGTATATTCAAGAACTTATTTTAAATTTATTGGCTACAATTCTCTCAATTCACATTGAACAATGACTAATTGCTTGTGGAACATATGGCGCATTCACAGATAAGCTCAAAACCATTTGAAATTGACTTTGTGCACACAAACACTCTACTGTCCAGAGTTTTGTTCATCGACTTTTTAGAAATTATATTTACTAAAACATATAAGCATATTTTGGAGTATCTTTTGTTATAGATCTTCTTTTCTACAACTTTCCTGCTGATGGAGAAGAGGCTGTAGAGAGATAAGGAGATAAAGAGATATGGCAATCACAAGATATGTGTTTACCATTATCTGGTGCCTTTGCCTCCTAGACACACTACACTGCATTTCCCAACCACCCTTGCAGGGACCATGCAACTGAGTTCTAGTCAATGGAATATGAATGGAAATAATGTATTCCATGTCAAGACCTGACATTAATGTACTTTCTGCATAACCCTCCTCTTCTTTTATCAGATGCAGAAAATCCAGCAAATAACCCATTATTTGGGAAGATAGCCATTAGAGGAAGTGAATCTAGATCCTGAGTAACAGAGTGAAGCAGAGCCATCTTTCCCAATGACACAAAATTAGACTGTGATTGAAAGAAAGAAAAGGATCTCTGTTTTGCTTAAAGTCGTTGTGATTTGGAGGTTTTTTGTTTTGTTTTCTTTTGTTTATTTTTTGTAATTTTACCCCTAGCTGATGGAAGATGACATCCTGGAAGAGTAGTCGTAACAAGGAGAACCTCCTGCAGTGTGATCTCTACTAATGCTCTGTCCCTTGGCTTTGTTATTTAAAACCCTACTTCTAACGGTATACCTAGAGTTGTTCATATTCAAGAAACTGAACTTACATTATCCAAGTAAGAAAGATACTACATTAAAAAAATGCAATATCAATTTATGTTTATATAAAATAAAATATAGAATTGACACATAGATTACATTTTAACTAAAATATTATTTTCATGTAGTAAAGTCAAAGTGGCAAGTCAAATATATGGCTAAGTCAGATGGGCCCTCTCAGAGCATCTTCTGCATTGCCGTAAAAATGACCATGGCTTTGTTCATAAGGCTTTGGAGAATTTTGCCTGGTTCCTGGTATCATCCTTCTTCTGGATACTTTTACTCTTGGCGTTCTGCCCCTATAATCTCTCTCCTGCCTGGACTTACCTTCTCAGACCATCCAGCTGAGATTGATGACTCAACTGGGTGGCCTGCTTGGCTTGTTATTTTGAATTCTCCATAATGTCCTGTCCTACTTCTGTATATTGAGGCTGTGGACTTTTCCTGCCTTGTCCTTCACTGATCTGAACTTTTAATATATTACAGTCTCAGCTTAAAGTCTGTATTTGTGATTCCTTCTCATGTGAATAAGGGTTCAACCTAAATAATAATTGGAAGGTGACTGAGCAGGCATAATGAACTGGCTGTTTGTATCCTTCCAAAATTTATATGTTGAGGCAATAATATCCAACGCCATGGGTCTTGGAGATGGAGATTTTGAGATATCATTAAAATTACATGAGGTCTGGGCAAGGGGAGGGAGAACATCAGAACAAAAAGCTAATGCATGTGGGGCTTAATACCTAGGTGATGAGTTGATAGGTGCAGCAAACTACCATGACACATGTTTACCCATGTAATAAACCTACACTGCCTGCACATACATCTCAGAACTGAAATAAATAAATAAAGTTACATGAGGTCCTAAGGGTGAGGCCCTTATGATGGGATTAGTACCCTTATAAGAAGAGTTACCAGAAAGCTTGTTCTCACACTCTCTCCATGTCACACTCCCAAAAAGATTAGGTGAGGACACAGTGAGATGGCAGTCACCTACAAGCCAAGATAACAGGCTTCAGGATAACACCTATCTTGCCAATACCTTGATCTTGGTCTTTCAGCCTCCAGAATTGTGACAATTTTTTAGGGTTTAAGCTCCCCAGTCTATAGTATTTTGTTATTGCAAAATGTAAGCTGAGAAATAATATATATATATCTTTCATCTTTGTTGCAAATTTGACGCCAAGAAGACTAATACAGTAGGTGATTAAAGCAAGGAGTGATTGTTGGATCTTGCTGGTGAAAATTAATAAATATGTACCACAAGCCAACCAGGATGGAGAGGTTCTGTTAGTCGTCATTGACTTCTCATTTTACAATATTGTGGACACATTAAATTTAGTTTCAGGTTGTCTCTTTTTTTCTGGAAATAATGTTAACCACTCCTTTTGTATTAATATTGCTTAAATTTTTACAATTTAAAAGTTTAACTTTAAATTTTAGCTTGTAGAGTACAGTCTATCCTATCCTGATACCAGTGAAAGAGGACCTAGATTAGGGTTAAATATATCTCAGTTGTTTCGTTTCCAAGATATTGTGGGTAGACCTTATCATCATATCCATATATTGACTAGGAGAGGCTGTAATATATATCTTAATTTGAAAGATTCGTTGTAAGTCATAAAATAGACCCCAAGGTTTTCTGAGTTCTCAAAGCCAACCGTTACAGTCAAAATATAAGGTGGTATATCTGTTTATACTGAATCAGTAAGTCATGGATACTCAAGGATAATTTTCCAGATACAGTATAAGAAATATTACATTATAGTAACCAATGAAATGATTGGGGAAAATTTAGAGGGGAGCAATTTGTTATACTAAAATGCAATGGTACCAAAATGTGTTATGATCACGAAAGAGCAGTTTGTTGGAATAAAAGCTAAATTTAAAGATCAAACATTTAAAGTCTAGAAAGACCAACTAGTTAAAATTTTTAAACCTTATATTCTGTATATCAAATGATAATACTCACAGAACAGATGGAGGCAGGAAACTTTAGGTCTGTGCTCACATCTATGGAAAACCAATATAAAACAGGAGACTGAAGTCAAGTGATCGCTTAAAGGATATTGGCATATAAGTAGCACAAAAACATACATTATGCTTCCAATTTAGTGACATTTTTACATTTATAGAATAAATTACTGAAAAGCACCTTCTATTACTTTGATAATCAAATTATTATGGAATACATATTTAGACAACATTTTTATCATTTTAAAACTCCCTTTTTTAATATTATCAAAATGCTAAAAAGCTTGCAAAATCCCACAATTAACTAAATATAGAAAGGAGACAGAAATACACTTCATGAATTTTAAGTTAAAAAATGTCAAAATATAAACTCCAAAGTAAATGTTCCCATAAGGACAGTTTTATCTGCATCAGAATCATTTGTTTCCCTTACTCAAATGATGAATATAGAGTTGAAGGAAAGAACTCAGGCCAATTAATGTTGCACAACCCCAACATGTATAGAAAATGGATAAAATCTGTGGCGTTTTCAGGTTGTGGTTAGCCATGCTGAACTCTGGACTGTATGCCCTTTCTTTACTCTGTTTCATAGGCATGTTGGTTACTGCAGGCTGCCTATCCTGGGCCCTACTAATCCTGGATTCCACCTGGATTCAACCAGTGGGCAACCCCCAGGGAAAGCTGGAGAACGTACATGGGAAATGAGACATTCTATCTCTCCCTCAAGGCTGCCTCTAGCAACCTTTGAATGCAGCTGTGTGTTCTCCATATTTCATACCCCCATGGCAAAACCTGCCACAATTCCATATTATTTCTGGAATCCTTGGACCCAAGGCAGCCCCTATTTAGCTTATCTCTTCTCTTTGCCCTTCTAACAAGGGGTAGTATCAACTTCCTATTTGTTTAATCTCTGGGTTTTCTTGCCATCTCCTATATAACTCCAAGGTCTATCACCATTTGCCTGAGTTAAATTCATTTTGCTTTACGTTGTTACAAGGTGAGGTTGGACCATGATTGATGGGTTAACTATGTTTTCTCTAAGATGTAGAAGCTTTCTACTGCTTGTTGGCTACTCTACAGAGACAGGTAGAATCAGGTTCACACAGCGGATGTGAAAGGAGCACAATAAAACAAAAACTATTTCTTCAGGATTAAAGAGCTCAGTCAATTCAATGAGTTAAATGTCTACATTATACGTAGATGATATTTAATATTCCTTAGTATAATACAATTCACTAGAAAATGGATAGATCCATTCTTAATTTGGTCCAAGGGAGCTCAAAATTCCAAAAACTTAAAAGGATTGTTATAATATTCTATACCCCTAAAGCCACCCTGTGTTGACAAGACAGTTTAGGCCATTGTTTGTTACAAACTTTGAAGGTTAGACATCTCTATAAAATAGCCTTCCTTTCTAACCACCAGAGAATAAAAATGAGGATCAGTGAGTCACTTTATTCCTAAATATATTGCTACCAAACCAAGCTAAGTCATAGAAAATAAAATACAATTAAATAGTAGACTAATATATTGTCTTGGATGTGATGTAGTAGATGATAACTTTTTAAAAATACCATAACAACTTTATCCTTATGTAAAATCCCAGGGAATGATATTGTGGCATCATCAAAAGAAAAGCTGGCCAAACATGAATGAGCCTCTATCTATAGTCCTCTACTATGAAGGCTTTGATAAAGCCCAAGTATATATGTTTCATATAATAACCTCTAATATTGTTAGCAACAGCATCTTCTTTGATAATTATGTCAAACCTCCAACATGCCACCTGTTTGCTTATTACCTCCAATACTATTAATATAAATATATGTATACAAATATATATAATTATTATTTACTTATATTTCTAAGTCATATAAATTATTTTGCCAAACAGCCATCATTCCCATGGTTAATACCATTACCTGTCTTAAAGTCTGCAATAACTGTTGCTAATAAAATGAAACATAAAACATCAATGAAGAAGCACCAGAAACTCTCATTCACTGCTGGCGGTAATGTAAAATGGTACAACCACTTAGGAAGACTATTTGATAACTGTTTACAAACCTAAAACATATTCTTAACTATATGATCCAGAAATTGGGCTCCTTTCTATTTACCCAAGTGAGTTCAAAACTATGTCTGCACAAAAAAACTGCACATGGATGTTCATAGCAGCTTTATTCATACTTGCTAAAACTTGAAAACCACCAAGTGGCCCATCAGTAGATGGATAGATAAGTAAACTGTGGTACACCCAGACAACAGGATATTATTCGACACTAAAAAGAAATGAGCTACCAAGCCACAAAAAGACATGGAGGAAGCTTAAATGCATACTACTAAATGAAAAAAAGTCACTCTGAAAAGGCTACATTCTGTATGATTTCAATTATATAACTTTCTGGAAAAGGCAAAACTGTGGAAATAGTCAATCAGAGGTTGCCAAGGGCTTGGGGGCAGGGTGGAATGAATAAGTGGAGCATAGGAGATTTTAGGGCAGCAAAACTGTTCTGTATAATACTGTGTAGGGACATATCATTATACATTTGCCAAAACCTTTAGAATATACAACACCAACAGTGAATGCTAATGTAACCTGCGGGCTGGGAGTGATAATGTTGTGTCAGCATCCATTCAACAATTATAATAAATGTACCAGTCAGGCCAGATGTGAGTTGACTACCTTATTTAGTTACCTAAAGCCTACCAGTCTCTCTCACACTACATTCCCTGTTATCAACACTGGGTCGTGCAGTAAGAAATAAAAAAAATCGTTACTACTGATTTGCCCAATTTATAAACTAAGCCCTTAGAACTAACTAGTTAATATTCATGGGTTTGATAACTTGCAAGCAGTCCAACCCAGAAGGCCTATACCTGTAGTGATTTAGAATGACTGAAGTCAGGATTTGCATTAGACAGCAGAGCTGCTGGGCTGTGGTAAGGAAGAACTCCACTAATAATCAAGCACAGCCTACAGTCCCAAACCTAAAGCTCCAAGCAGTTTTTATCTTCTGTTCTTTATCACCTAAGCTCTCTACTGCTATTCACAGATTTGGTTATTTGAAATTGAATACAGCCTTGGCTAAAATCAAAATGGTGTCCGACACACTGTAGATGCTGAAGAAATCTTTTTTGGCTTGATAGTTTGCATCTCCATCTGTCGTATTCCTTCTCTCACAACTTTTCTTTTCTTTTTTTTTTTGAGATGGAGTCTTACTCTGTTGCCCAGGCTGGAGTGCAGTGGCATGATCTCGGCTCACTGCAACCTCTGCTTCCCATGTTTAAGTGATTCTCCTGCTTCAGCCTCCCAAGTAGCTGAGATTACAGGTGCCTGCCATCATCCCTGGCTAATTTTCATATTTTTAATAGAGACGGGATTTCACCCTTTTGGCCAAGCTGGTCTCGAACTCCTGACCTCAGGTGATCCACCCGCCTTGGCCTCCCAAAGTGCTGGGATTACAGGCATGAGCCACTGCACCCAACCCTCTCACAACTTTTCGACACTTCTCTTATATTTCTCTCTTGCACAATTCTCACACTGATGTGTCACACAGCATAATTATTTATGTTAGCATATCCTAACAAATCAATACCCTCTTTCAACAAATACATACACCAAGTGGTCTTCTTAAATTTTCTTGGAAATTTCACAATAAATTAAATATCATATACCACGAAATAATAAAATCAATGAGATTTTAAAGAAAAAATTACTTTTCATTTGAAAGACAAAACTTTTAATTTTCCTCTTTGTTCACATAGTATCAAAG
This sequence comes from Theropithecus gelada, assembly GCF_003255815.1. NCBI lineage: Eukaryota > Metazoa > Chordata > Mammalia > Primates > Cercopithecidae > Theropithecus > Theropithecus gelada. The sequence continues at coordinate 94,200,711 of NC_037683.1, forward strand.
ATTCACATTGTCACAAGATTTTCTCCTCTAGGTTGTATAAAACATAAAACAAACTGGCATGTAAACCAAATATGCTTTGGTTTTATTTTAGAGTCAGAAATAGAGTAAAACCAAATAATGCACATATTATCATGTTATATTATAGATCACAGACTATATTAACATGATGAATACTCTTTTTTACTTTTACATGACTCCTACCCCCTAAATTCTGCTATGCACATCAGGGCCACACCCTCTCTTCAACACATTGAGAAGCAAGGTCTTGTGCTGACTACTTGACAATCTTGTATCTGTCCAAAGGTGCTGTCTTAATTCAGTTATCAATAGTCTGTATACATCATTTCTGATAACTGTTCAAAATTCCTATAACAACATGTAGATAAAGGCTCAGTAATAAGAAACAGAAGAAATGTCTTTTCTGGTTTGGTAAAAAAAAGAAGATGCAACCTCTGGCTTGTGTTTGTATTGTTTTGTTTTCCGGAATTTTTTACTTAGTCATTTTTAAAAGCTGAGGTTTTAAGACACATTTTGGCTTTAATGGTCTTTAACACTAATACCAAGATTCTGGAAGAAGGCCCTTTCTAAAGTTTTTGCTCAATTGTAAACAGAGCCTTTAAGTCTGGTACAATCTGAATTGAGTCTATCACGCAGTTTATTTTTTGGGTGTCATGTTAATCAAACATAAATTCTAAGATTATGAATTCTAAACGGATGCTTCAGCTTGGAAGAGATTCAAAAAGTGATCTAGTATAAACTGACATGGGAAAAGAGGGATATAAAATGCAGATAAATTGGGAACAGTTTGGTAGGTTGGCCTCAACATGAAAGAGTTGAGAAAAAATCTGGTTAACACAGTGCTGGCTTGATAGGGCTACTAAGTGAAGAAAAGGATAATGAAGAGAAAGTAGATGAAGAGAGTTAGCAGAAATTGTGGTTCATCTCATGGACTGACCCCTAATAGGGATACAGAATCCAAAATGTCCAGCAGAAACGTGGTAGGTTATCAAAGAGTGCAAAAGCCCTTTCCAATCACAATACGTACGTCAGTATGTCAGGAATCAGTAGAAGAAAAGAGGAAACTAACACAAGAGAAAGAGCTTCCAAGAGCAATGGTGAGCTCTTCACTGCCGCTGAGCATGTGAACAACCTTGTTCATTTTTGCCAACAAGAGAATTTCTTAGAACCCACCCCTACTCTCTTAATTGTATTTCTTCTTCTGATTTAAAACAATATTCTATTCATAAGTATATTCTAAGAACGTTCTTTTTAAATTCATTTGTCACATTTTATTGAGCATCTATTATATGCTCAGCACTGTTCTCGGAGTCAGGGTTATATCAGTGAACCACTCAGAAAAAAAATATTGCTAACATAGAATATACTTCATTTTGAGCAGTTCTCCCACTCCAACACTTTTGACCCACTTTACCCAGGCTGTATTATCCTCCATAATATGTTTATTATCTCAAATAAACATATTTCTTCATAAATATATATAATACATATATATTTGTGCGTATATAGGTATACGTGTGTATATATGTAAATCTATGTGTGTGTGCATATGTATATATAGGGGTGTGAGTGTGTGTATCAGATTCAAATAAAGGCCAAGGAGGATAATACAGCATGGCAAAGCGGGTCAAAAGTGTTGGAGTGGGAGAACTGCTATTTAAAAAGAGAAATCATAGATGACCTCACTTAAAGTTGTATGTAAGCTGAAACCTAAAGGAAGAGAGGGAGCAAGTCATGAGTACATTGGAAGAGGAGCATTAGAGCATTCCAGGCAGAGTGAACAGAAAATGCAAAGGTGTCAGGAGCCTTTGAGGAACCTCAAGGAGATAAGGGTGACAACAAAAGGATCACAGAGGGAGAGAGAAATACAAAACTAGGTTAGAGAGGTAGTACATGTTGTGTCTGTGTGAGGGCTCAGAGGCTCTGTTTTTTGCTCTGAAGCCACTGGAGAGATTTAGCGAGGAGACACATGCTCAGTGGGAGATGTCCAGGCAATCGCTCTGGCTGCAATGTTGAAGATCAACTGAAAGGCACCAGGGACAGAAGAAGGCAGAGAATGAGGAGGCTATTGAAATGATCCAAGTAGGAGATGACTGTAGTTTAGACCAAGGTGCCGGAGGGAGCAATGGGGATAAATGGCTGGACACCAGATACATTTAAGGTAAAGTCATCAAAATGTGCTGATGGGTTTGGATATGAGGTGTGAGAGAGAGAGAGAGAGAAGAGTAAGAACAGTGCCAATGTTTCCGGCCTAAGGATATAGAAGAGGGCCTCTGATGGTTAATACTGAGTGTCAACTTGATTGGATTTAAGGGCGCAAAGTATGGTTCCTGGGTGTGTCTGTGAGAGTATCGCCAAAGGAGATTAACATTTGAGTCAGTGGACTGGGAAAGGCCAAGGCAGACTCACCCTCAATCTGGGTGGGTACCATCTAATCAGCTGCCAGCATGGCTAGGATAAAAGCAGGCAGAGGAACATGGAAAGACTAGACTGGCTGAGTCTTCTGGCCTCCATCTTTCTCCTGTGCTGGATGCTTCCTAACCTCGAACGTCGGACTCCAAGTTCTTCAGTTCTTGGACTCTTGAACCTACACCAGTGGTTTGCCAGGGGCTCTTGGGCCTTCAGCCACAGACTGAAGGCTGCACTGTCAGCTTCCCTGCTTTTGAGGTTTTGGGACTCAGGCTGGCTTCTGGGCTCATCAGTTCGCAGATGACCTATTGTGAGACTTCACCTTGTAATTGTGTGAGTCAATACTCCTTAATAAATTCCTTTTCATATATACATCTATCCTATTAGTCCTGTCCCTTTAGAGAACCCTGACTAATACAGAGTCCATGTATTAACATTGGAGGTTCTAGAGGAGAAGCAGGTTTGAGGGTGGAAATAGGGTCTCTGATTCGAAAATGTTAACTTTGAAATGTCTATTTTAACTCCAAAAGAAAATCTAGGATAGGCCAGGTACTCATGCCTGCAATCTCACCACTTTAGGAGGCTGAGCTACAAGGATCACTTAAGGCCAGGAGTTTGAGACCAGCCAGGGTAACATAGCAGGACACATTTGCTACAAAATAATTTTAAAAATAGCCAGGTATGGTGGCAGGCATCTGTAGTCCCAGCTACTTGGGAGGCTGAGGCAGGAAGATTCCTTGAGCCCAAGAGTTTCAGGCTTCAGTGAGAAATGATCACCTATCCCTACAAAATAAAATAAGACCAGGCACGGTGGCTCATACCTGTAATTCCAGCGCTTTGAGAGGTCGAGGTGAGCAGTGAGGTCAGGAGATCGAGACCATCCTGGCCTACATGGTAAAACCCTACCTCTACAAAAAATCCAAAACATTAGCCAGGCATGGTGGCACGTGCCTGTAGTCCCAGCTACTCATGAGGCTGAGGCAGGAGAATAGCTTGAACCCAGGAGGCGGAGGTTGCAGTGAGCTGAGATCGCGCCACTGCATTCCAGTCTGAGTGACAGAGTGAAACTCCATCTCAAAAAATAGTACATAAATAAATAAATAAATAAATTAAATTAAATTTGGTGTAGACAAGCATGTATGCAATTTTCAAGAGAGGTCTGAATTGGGAATATATGTTTGGAAAAATCTAAGACTGTGAATATTATTTTAAATGAGGTTGTAAAACATTTCCAAGGAAAATTGTAAACATAAAGGAGAATAGAAGTCTAAGGACTGCCTTTAGTTTTATCTAAATTCATTGGTCAGAGAGATAACAGAAGGGCAAAAAGGCTTAAGAAGGACTAGTCAGGGAGGCAGAAGAAGCCAACAAGAAGGTTGGTGTCCCAGAAAACAAGTGAAACAAGTGTGTAAGAAAGAGAGTGATCAGCTATGTCAGTTGCTGTTGATTGGTCTAGAAAGGTCATTGGATTTGGCAACATGGATCCATTAAGGATTTTTTTTTTTCCAGACATGGGGTTTTGCTCTGTCATACAGGCTGGAGTGCAGTGGCACAGTCATACCTCATGGCAGCCTTCAACTACTGGGTTGAAGGCATACCCCCCCGCCCCCCACTCAAATAAACCTGCCCAGTTGCTGGGACTACAGGCAGGTACCACCACACCTATCTAATTTTTAGATTTTCTTTAAATATAGGGCCTTGCTTTGTTGCCCAGGCTGGTCTCAAATTCCTGGACTCAAAGGCTTTTCCCAGGTAGTTGGGAATACAGGCCATCAGTAACTATTCCCACCTCATTAAGGATATAAGCAAAAGATATTTTGGTTACATGGAAAGAATTAAAGCCTAATTTGAAAAAGTTTGCTAGATTTTTTTTTCATATATGCATAGCTGTGACTGACTGTACACTCATGCATGTGTAAGATACACATAGAATCACATCAAGTGGTCAGGAAGTTAATACTATCATGTGGCTGAACAGTGAATAAAGACTATGCTTTTTGTTATGAAGAAAAAAATTCCCAAAAGGCAATAATTTGGAAATGCTTTTGATATTATGGTTCTAATATTTATGCAAAAATATGAGTGACATTAAGTTTTTTTTAAGATGAACATTATTATTATTTTTTATTATTATACTTTAAGTTCTAGGGTACATGTGCACAACATGCAGGTTTGTTACATATGTATACATAAGCCATGTTGGTGTGCTGCATCCATTAACTAGTCATTTACATTAGGTATATCTCCTAATGCTATCCCTCCCCGCTACCCCCTGCCCACAATAGGACCCAGTGTGTGATATTCCCCTTCCTGTGTCCAAGTGATCTCATTGTTCAATTCCCACCTATGAGTGAGAACATGCGGTATGTGGTTTTGTGTTCTTGCGATAGTTTGCTGAGAATGATGGTTTCCAGCTGCATCCATGTCCTTACAAAGGACACGAACTCATCCTTTTTTGTGGCTGCATTGTATTCCATGGTGTATATGTGCCACATGTTCTTAATCCAGTCTGTCACTGATGGACATTTGGGTTGATTCCAAATCTTTGCTATTGTGAATAGTGCCACAGTAAACATATGTGTGCATGTGTCTTTATAACAGCATGACTTATAATCCTTTGGGTATATCCCCAGTAATGGGATGGCTGAGTCAAATGGTATTTCTAGTTCTAGATCCTTGAGGAATCGCCACACTACTTTCCTCAATGGTGAACTAGTTTACAGTCCCACCAACAGTGTAAAAGTGTTCCTATTTCTCCACATCCTCTCTAGCACCTGTTGTTTCCTGACTTTTTAATGATTGCCATTCTAAATGGTGTGAGATGGTATCTCATTGTGGTTTTGATTTGCATTTCTCTGAGTGATGATGAGCATTTTTTTCATGTGTCTGTTGGCTGTATGAATGTCTTCTTTTGAGAAGTGTCTGTTCCTATCCTTTGCCCACTTTTTGATGGGGTTGTTTGTTTTTTTCTTGTAGATTTGATTGAGTTCTTTATAGGTCCTGGATATTAGCCCTTTGTCAGATAAGTAGATTGCAAAAATGTTCTCCCATTCTTAGGTTGCCTGTTCACTCTGATGGTAGTTTCTTTTGCTGTGCAGAAGCTCTTTAGTTTAATTAGATCCCATTTGTCAATTTTGGCTTCTGTTGCCATTGCTTTTGATGTTTTAGACATGAAGTCCTTGCCCATGCCTATGTCCTGAAGGGTATTACCTAGGTTTTCTTCTAGGGTTTTCATGGTTTTAGGTCTAACATTTAAGTCTCTAATCCATCTTGAATTAATTTTTGTATAAGGAGTAAGGAAAGGATCCAGTTTCAGGTTTCTGTTTATGGCTAGCCAATTTTCCCAGCACCATTTATTAAATAGGGAATCCTTTCCCCATTTCTTGTTTTTGTCAGGTTTGTCAAAGATCAGATGGCTGTAGATGTGTGGTATTATTTCTGAGGGCTCTGTTCTGTTCCATTGGTCTATCTCTGTTTTGGTACCAGTACCATGGTGTTTTGGTTACTGTAGCCTTGTAGTATAGTTTGAAGTCAGGTAGCGTGAGGCTTCCAACTTTGTTCTTTTGGCTTAGGATTGTCTTGGCAATGTAGGGTCTTGTTTGGTTCCATATGAACTTTAAAGCAATTTTTTCCAATTCTGTGAAGACAGTCATTGGTAGCTTAATGGGGATGGCATTGAATCTATAAATTACCTTGGCTCATGGATAGGAAAAAATTGCCCACTTTTATTGTACTCTATAACCATACACATTTGATATCAAGCCTCTTCTATTATGCTGCCTCTAATAATTTGGAAATGTTTTTGATATTATGGTTCTAATATTTATGCAAAAATATGAGTGACATTAAGATATTTTTTAAAACTCCATATCTTTCCAGATGATGTCATTCTAAATTAAAAGAAAATTAAATTGACCTATGCATTTATTTTGATAAAAACTAATATTTGGAAGGTGGTAAGTACTAAAGTTGACCAACCATGCTCTGTCGTATCAAGTACCATTATAGTTTTTTTTAAATGATAATTTGATTTTTATAATATATCCATTGTCTTATTATTAACTATTTTATTTTCATCCTCTTGCTAAAGAGTAAGGCAGAAGGAGTTTTTAATATTTCAGTTACAAGCAAACTCCAAATGTTAATATGGCTAATATTCTATAGTATGACATAAACTCCAGTAGGTTTTTATTACAATGTAACTGTCCAATAAAATGTGATATAAATATATGAATCAGAGATCAAGCAATGGCTCTTGAAACAACTATCTCATACCAGGAAGAAAGTCCTGATTTTAACACACTATGATGTGTACAAGAACTCTGATTACCACACAACTCAACATATCCATCATCTTTAATGAGGTCCCAAGTTTTAACTATATTGGGTATTTTTCACCTCCTACTCTAGAAATAGAGATTAAGGTTGAAGATATATAAACAAGGTATCAAATTTTTGAAAGATGACAGGATTAATATTAATTTAAAGGGAATGTTGGCACGTATTTAAATATCGGACATCATGTGTATAGAAAATGTCCATTTTCATCTGGTAAATCACAGCTTTCAGTGTCTCTGTGTCTCCTTCCTGTCTCCTTCAAGTTAAAAGGTGTTCTATATAGCTTTCAGGTCCTCTTTTTGTAATCAGAGTTTGTAGAACCATCTTTACAAAAATAAAGCACACACTCTGATGCTGCTGAATAGACAAGAACAGAGATAGGTAAATCACAAAATCACATGGATTCATCCCAAGTGGCATGGAATTTGAGAGAAAAAAAATGTACTTAAGGAACAAGGGGGAACTGCTCGGGCTGAAAAGTGAAAAGGTCACTCAAGTTTGTATTTCACATCTCTAGTCTTTCAAGTAGATCAAAGGTGCTTGTCTTTGTGTGACTGATTCATGGGGTTGCCAGATGACCACATATGGCAGGGCAGCCTTCGTTTTAAGAACCTGCCCTACCTGCTGTTCTCCTTAGGGGTCCTGACTTCCTATTGACCTTGCCTGTCTTATTCTGGCTGCTCCATGCAACATGGGGAGAAAAGGAAAACTTTGATTTTAGTTTCTTAGGGGATGTTGCACATTTTAGATAAATAATTGTAAGATTTTCAATTTTCTTTTGCTTCATTCACCAGAGATTACCCAGAGTTTTCAAGAAGAAAATGTTTCCAAGATAACTATTTGTAGGGTCTCAAAAAATTTTACATTTGAAACACCTTGGCCTAATGCCCAGGAAAGCATTCCTATGTCTCAGCACATGAAAATCTCAATCTTACTTTCTAGAAGAGCAAACTAGACTAATACGCTTTGTTTGAAACTTGAAGATAATTGGGAGAAGAAAAAGAAAACTCTAAGAGAAGTAGAGTTGAAGGAAGTTAGGAAACGTGGACTACTATGATGGCATTTATTGCAGAGTGTTAGAGTTGCAAAGTGTTTTTTACTTATCTTATAAAATTAGTTCACATTTTTAGTCCCCAAATCAACTATATTACTGATAATGAATATTAGAAAACTGTTTATGATATTACCTTATTACTTTACATTTTTTACAAAACTATCTCAATCATTTTTTATTAAGTGAATTGTTTGTCATGCATATAAAAGTATTTAAAAGATTGTGTAATCATGCACTTGAAAAATCCAATAAATTAATACCTGAATTAATCTTCAAAAATTCATACTTTTGTAATATCATTGACTTATTGATGTTACATTTATTCACAAATATTCTTAAATGTTTAAATAAAATGTTTAATGTCAACGATTTTTTTAACTTTTTTTTTTAATTGTACTTTAAGTTCTAGGGTACATGTGCACAACGTGCAGGTTTGTTACATATGTATACATGTGCCATGTTGGTGTGCTGGACCCATTAGCTCGTCATTTACATTAGGTATATCTGCTAATGCTATCCCTCCCCCCTACCCCCTCCCCACAATAGGACCCGGTGTGTGATGTTCCCCTTCCTGTGTCCAAGTGATCTCATTGTTCAATTCCCACCTATGAGTGAGAACATGCAGTATTTGGTTTTCTGTTCTTGTGATAGTTTTCTGAGAATGATGGTTTTCAGCTGCATCCATGTCCCTACAAAGGACACAAACTCATCCTTTTTTATGGCTGCATAGTATTCCATGGTGTATATGTGCCACATGTTCTTAATCCAGTCTGTCACTGATGGACATTTGGGTTGATTCCAATTCTTTGCTATTGTGAATAATGCTGCAATAAACATACGGGTGCATGTGTCTTTACAGCAGCATGACTTATAATCCTTTGGGTATATCCCCAGTAATGGGATGGCTGGGTCAAATGGTATTTCTAGTTCTAGATCCTTGAGGAATCGCCACACTATTTTCCACAATGGTTGAACTAGTTTACAGTCCCACCAATGGTGTAAAAGTGTTCCTATTTCTCCACATCCTCTCCAGCACCTGTTGTTTCCTGACTTTTTAATGATTGCCATTCTAACTGATGTGAGATGGTATCTCATTGTGGTTTTGATTTGCATTTCTCTGATGGTGAGTGATGATGAGCACTTTTTCATGTGTCTCTTGGCTGTATGAATGTCTTCTTTTGAGAAGTGTCTGTTCCTATCCTTTGCCCACTTTTTGATGGGGTTGTTTGTTTTTTTTCTTGTAAATTGGATTGAGTTCTTTATAGGTTCTGGATATTAGCCCTTTGTCAGATGAGTAGATTGCAGAAATGTTCTCCCATTCTGTAGGTTGCCTGTTCACTCTGATGGTAGTTTCTTTTGCTGTGCAGAAGCTCTTTAGTTTAATTAGATCCCATTTGTCAATTTTGGCTTTTGTTGCCGTTGCTTTTGGTGTTTTAGACATGAAGTCCTTGTCCATGCCTATGTCCTGAATGGTATTCCTTAGGTTTTCTTCTGGAGTTTTTATGGTTGTGCCTTTGTCACGTAGTTCTCGTGTTACGGTTTTCATCTCTATCAGTTATTTTAAGGACTTCTCTACATTGGTTATTCTAGTTAGCCATTCATCAAATCTTTTTTCAAGGTTTTTAGTTTCTTTGTGCTGGTTACGTAGTTCCTCCTTTAGCTCTGAGAAGTCTGATCGACTGAAGCCTTCTTCTCTCAACTCGTCAAAGTCATTCTCCATCCAGCTTTGTTCTGTTGCTGGTGATGAGCTGTGTTGTTTTGGAGGGGGAGATGCACTCTGATTTTTTGAATTTCCAGCTTTTCTGCACTGCTTTTTCTCCATCTTTGTGGTTTTATCTGCCTTTGGTCTTTGATGATGGTGACGTACTGATGGGTTTTTGGTGTGGGTGTCCTTTCTATTTGTTAGTTTTCCTTCTAACAATCAGGACCCTCAGCTGTAGGTCTTTTGGAGTTTGCTTGAGGTCCACTCCAGACCCTGTTTGCCTGGGTATCAGCAGTGGAGGCTGCAGAAGATAGAATATTGCTGAACAGCGAGTGTTGCTGTCTGATTCTTGCTCTGGAAGCTTCCTCTCAGAGGTGTACCCCACCGTGTGAGGTGTGAGGTGTCTGTCTGCACCTGGTGGGGGATGTCTCCCAGTTAGGTTACTCAGGGGTCAGGGACCCACTTGAGCAGGCAGTCTGTCTGTTCTCAGACCTCAACCTCTGGTGGGAGATCCACTGCTCTCTTCAAAGCTCTCAGACAGGGGCATTTGCCTCTGCCAAGGTTTCTGCTGCTTTCTGTTTAGCTATGCCCTGTCTCCAGAAGAGGAGTCTGCAGAGGCAGGCAGGTGTCCTTGAGCTGTGGTTGGCTCCACCCAATTCGAGTTTCCCAGTACTTACTTAAGCCTCAGCAATGGCGGGTACCCCTCCCCCAGCCTCACTGCCAGCTTGCAGTTAGATCTCAGACTGCTGTGCTAGCAATGAGGGAGGCTCCAGGGGCGTGGGACCTTCTGGGCCAGGTGTGGGATATAATGTCCTGGTGTGCCGTTTGCTAAGACCCTCGGTAAAGCGCAGTATTAGGGTGGGAGTTTTCTGATTTTCCAGGTGTTGTGTGTCTCAATTTCCTTTGGCTAGGAAAAGGAATTCCCTTCCCCCTTGCACTTCCCAGGTGAGGCGATGCCTCGCCCTGCCTCAGCTGTCACTGCTCGGGCTGCACCCGTGGACCAGTGCCAACTCTCCGACATGCCCCAGTGAGATGAACCCGGTACTTCAGTTGAAAATGCAGAAATCACCCATCTTCTGTGTTGCTCACACTGGGAGCTGGAGGCTCCAACATTTTTAATTGTAATGTTTTTGTAATATCTTGAGACTCGAGCATTCTGTCTTAGCTCTTCTCTTAAAGGCATCTCAGCATAGTAAATGCCCATTTTCTACACAATATTACAGACAATAGCTGAAATAACTAACTCTCTAAGCACTTTTTGCTTATGATATACCTTCTTTTAGTTTGATTTAGCTTTCTAAGCATTTCCCAACTTTTACTTTTTTTTTGTTCTATGATGCTATTACGTAAGAAAGTCTAATGATTGTTCTCTAAGTCATTTAGAATCATAGAAACCACTGGACCCATCTCATGCAGCTGATCTTTCACTATTCCCAATATGAACAAACTACTTAAAACCTGACTCACCCATCTAGACTCACAACACAGACTGTGAGGAAGGTGTGCATGGAGGACATGGTGGAAGACTCTTGTAGATACCATGCCACATGTAAAATCGACTCAGTCTCATGAAAATAGGGTGTTATTAAACATGTATTAAACATGTATGCCTTATCTCAAGAATATCCAAAGAGTTTCTTGACTTCTCACCATTAGGAACACTCGTGATAAATAGACACTGAAAAATAAAAGTTACGGGCAAATTTAAAACAGAGATGAAGGTGATTAAAAAGAAAGTCATAGAAATAGAGTACAAAGAAGGCCAAATTACTAAATGAAATATGAATATGCTAACATATAACAGAAGGAACTAAACACTGTGTCCCAGAATAATCTGGTACAGAATAGACAACACTGAGTTTTGCCTTGTCAAATTTACCTTACTTCAAGGGTAATAACTCTTCTGGACATTTAAGAAAAAATAAAGTTTCTAAATTGGAGAGGGACAGAATTTAGAAAATCTGGGTGGTCTCAAACTTTTCCATGACAATATTCAAGGATAGAATATTGTTTTAAAAATGGCTATAACATTATGCAGAAAAAAACATAGTATGACCCAATAGTCTTAAACTGAACTAAATTCTTCAAGTACAAAGGCAAGAGACATATCATGATTTGGGGAATATAATACTTATGAATTTTTCATGAAAAACATTCTGATTTACAGAATCTAGACAATTAAGAAATGAATCAAAATATAGAGTTCAGAAATAATAAAGCTCCAGTAGGAAATAACTAAGGCTACATACCAGCTATAAATACAAAAGAAAATACAACATTATAAGACCTAAAATGTTAGGAAACACGACATGTCTAGCTGCAATTAGGAGGTTATGAGTGTGCTGAGGACACTGGGGGAATGTTAACTGCACCAACTTTCTGATTTTTATTAAGAAATAAAGGTTTGGTGTAAAAACATGCATTAAAATCAGTCCCTAGCAGCAAGATCTAAAAGTTATTTTCTAGAGATTATGATACAAAGTACTAAGAAAAAAAAAAAAGATATCATTTAGCAGGTAATAAGGCAAACCTCACTGAATTCCAAAAAGTTTCAGTATTGTTAACTCTTTTATTATAGCCCAATAAAACTAGAATTTTCTTTTCAAAAAATAGACACAAAAGAGAAAGAAACTAAACAACTTTGACATTCCACAATTTTGTTATATCACTGTTGATTCAAAAAGGACAACCTAAAATTTAAAGTTGCAGAGTACTTATAAATTAGAAACAATGAAGTCATGTCAGAATTATGATATATGGTTACAGCAGTTCCTAGTGTAAAGCATAGTATAGATACACAAGAAAGAATCAAAGTAAGTGAATACAAATAAGAGAAATGCAACCAAATACAACTTCAAAAGGGAAGTAACAGAATTTCATAAAGATAAAAAACAACTTAAAGCAATGACAGACACAAAAATGTAGGACTAATAAATAAATGTAAGAAATTAGAGACAAAAAGAAATCTATAAATAATTTGTGGATGTATAAGTATAAAAAGAAAGCACAAATGCACAAATGTAAAGTATCAGTGGAGAAATAATTTAAGTAAATGGAAATCAGAGTAATAAAAAATCTTACTAAAGTTTATAAACATTATGTTAAACCTAAATAAGTAGGTTTTTTAGGAAAATGTAAGTTACTGAAGTGGGCCCTGGAAGAGACAGAAAAATCTAACCAGGATAACGACCATGGAAGAGTTTAAAATAGTATCAAGAAGCTGTATCTACAACAATACCATGAAGCCTACATGGGCAACTATTTTACAATGTGAAGGAAAAGACTATTCTAGTGATATTTTAACAATCTGATGATATATAAAGTGGAAAGTTTACAAACTCTGTATACAAAACACATGATAGTGATAAAAAAGGTAAAGTCAATCTATTTTTATTGACATGAAATCCTAAAATAATTATAAATAAAATGCAACTATTCTTTATAGCAATAAAAATGACATAAGATAATAAACAGAAAATAATGAAGTATAAAAAGGGACATGCCAAATTAAAACAGAATCTTTAAACAGTGATTTTTTTTTGATATGTAAATAATCATTGTAAATCAATAATAAAAAGACTTCTCCCCTTACACCCAAAAAAACTGATCAAATGAGGGGAATTGGCGTTCACAAAAAAAAAAACAAAAACAAAAACAAAAAAACAAAAAAACAGGCAAAAAGGTCAGAAGCATATTTAAATAATGATACTTATGAAGAAGAAAATACAACTTAAAAGGTGAACACATTTCTCACTTTCAATGAATTAACACTTCGAAAACCCAGTGTGGATGGGAGCATGAGAGAGCATGTTCATCACTACATATTTTGACAATATACCTGAAGTACCATTGGCAATAGTTGACTAAATTAAAATGCATATGCAATTAAAAAATATATTCCATATATTTACTTCTATATGTATACACATTGTATGCATAAAAAATTTCACATTAGTATTACATTTAAATTGAGATCAAAATAAATTTTTTTTATTATACTTTAAGTTCTAGGGTACATGTGCACAACATGCAGGTTTGTTACATATGTATACATGAGCCATGTTGGTGTGCTGCACCCATTAACTCGTCATTTACATTAGGTATATCTCCTAATGCTATCCCTCCCCGCTACCCCTTACCCACAATAGGACCCGGTGTGTGATGTTCCCCTTCCTGTGTCCAAGTGATCTCATTGTTCAATTCCCACCTATGAGTGAGAACATGCAGTATTTGGTTTTCTGTTCTTGCGATAGTTTTCTGAAATGATGGTTTTCAGCTGCATCCATGTCCCTACAAAGGACACAAACTCATCCTTTTTTATGGCTGCATAGTATTCCATGGTGCATATGTGCCACATTTTCTCAATCCAGTATGTCACTGATGGACATTTGGGTTGATTCCAAGTCTTTGCTATTGTGAATAATGCTGCAATAAACATACGTGTGCATGTGTCTTTATAGCAGCACGACTTATAATCCTTTGGGTATATCCCCAGTAATGGGATGGCTGGGTCAAATGGTATTTCTAGTTCTAGATACTTGAGGAATCGCCACACTGTTTTCCACAATGGCTGAACTAGTTTACACTTCCTCCAACAGTGTAAAAGTGTTCCTATTTCTCCACATCCTCTCCAGCACCTGTTGTTTCCTGACTTTTTAATGATTGCCATTCTAACTGATGTGAGATGGTATCTCATTGTGGTTTTGATTTGCATTTCTCTGATGGTGAGTGATGATGAGCACTTTTTCATGTGTCTCTTGGCTGTATGAATGTCTTCTTTTGAGAAGTGTCTGTTCATATCCTTTGCCCACTTTTTGATGGGGTTGTTTTTTTCTTGTAGATTTGATTGAATTCTTTATAGGTTCTGGATATTAGCCCTTTGTCAGATGAGTAGATTGCAAAAATGTTCTCCCATTCTGTAGGTTGCCTGTTCACTCTGATGGTAGTTTCTTTTGCTGTGCAGAAGCTCTTTAGTTTAATTAGATCCCATTTGTCAATTTTGGCTTTTGTTGCCATTGCTTTTGGTGTTTTAGACATGAAGTCCTTGCCCATGCCTATGTCCTGAATGGTATTACCCAGGTTTTCTTCTAGGGTTTTTATGGCTTTAGTTCTAACATTTAAGTCTCTAATCCATCTTGAATTAATTTTTGTATAAGGAGTAAGGAAGGGATCCAGTTTCAGCTTTCTACTTATGGCTAGCCAATTTTCTCAGCACCATTTATTAAATAGGGAATCCTTTCCCCATTTCTTGTTTTTGTCAGGTTTGTTGAAGGTCAGATGGCTGTAAATGTGTGATATGATTTCTGAGGGCTCTGTTCTGTTCCATTGGTCTATCTCTCTGTTTTGGTACCAGTACCATGCTGTTTTGGTTACTGTAGCCTTGTATTATAGTTTGAAGTCAGGTAGCGTGATGCCTCCAGCTTTGTTCTTTTGGCTTAGGATTGTCTTGGCAATGTGAGCTCTTATTGGGTTCCACATGAACTTTAAAGCAGTTTGATCCAATTCTGTGAAGAAAGTCATTGGTAGCTTAATGGGGATGGCATTGAATCTATAAATTATCTTGGGCAGTATGGCCATTTTCACAATATTGATTCTTCCTATCCATGAGCATGATATGTTCTTCCATTTGTTTGTGTCCTCTTTTATTTGACTGAGCAGTGATTTGTAGTTCTCCTTGAAGAGGTCCTTTACATCCCTTGTAAGTTGGATTCCTAGGTATTTTATTCTCTTTGAAGCTATTGTGAATGGGAATTCATTCATGATTTGGCTCTCTGTTTGTCTGTTACTGGTGTATAAGAAAGCTTGTGATTTTTGCACATTGATTTTGTATCCTGAGCCTTTCTGAAGTTGCTTATCAGCTGAAGAGATTTTGGGCTGAGACAATGGGGTTTTCTAAATATACAATCATGTCATCTGCAAACAGGGACAATTTGACTTCTTCTTTTCCTAACTGAATACCCTTGACTTCTTTCTTTTGCCTGATTGCCCTAGCCAGAACTTCCAACACTATGTTGAACAGGAGTGGTGAGAGAGGGCATCCCTGTCTTGTGCCAGTTTTCAAAGGGAATGCTTCCAGTTTTTGCCCATTCAGTATGATATTGGCTGTGGGTTTGTCATAAATAGCTCTTATTATTTTGAGATATGTTCCATCAATACCGAATTTATTGAGAGTTTTTAGCATGAAGGGGTGTTGAATTTTGTCAAAGGCCTTTTCTGCATCTACTGAGATAATCATGTGGTTTTTGTCTTTGGTTCTGTTTATATGCTGGATTACATTTATTGATTTGCGTATATTGAACCAGCCTTACCTCCCAGGGATGAAACCCACTTGATCATGGTGGATAAGCTTTTTGATATGCTGCTGGATTCGGTTTGCCAGTATTTTATTGAGGATTTTTGCATCGATGTTCATCAGGGATATTGGTCTAAAATTGTCTTTCTTTGTTGTATCTCTGTCAGGCTTTGGTATCAGGATGATGTTGGCCTTGTAAAATGAGTTGGGGAGGATTCTCTCTTTTTCTATTAATTGGAATAGTTTCAGAAGGAATGATACCAACTCCTCCTTGTACCTCTGGTAGAATTTGGCTGTGAATCCGTCTGGTCCTGGATTTTTTTGGTTGGTAGGCTATTAATTATTGCCTCAATTTCAGAGCCTGCTGTTGGTCTATTCAAGGATTCAATTTCTTCCTGGTTTAGTCTTGGGAGAGTGTAAATGTCCAGGAAATTATCCATTTCTTCTAGGTTTTCTAGTTTATTTGCATAGAGGTGTTTATAGTATTCTCTGATGGTAGTTTGTATTTCTGTGGGGTCGGTGGTGATATCCCCTTTATCATTTTTTATTGCGTCTATTTGATTCTTGTCTCTTGTCTTCTTTATTAGTCTTGCTAGCAGTCTATCAATTTTGTTGATCTTTTCAAAAAACCAGCTCCTGGATTCATTTGTTTTTTTGGAGGGTTTTTTGTGTTGCTACCTCCTTGAGTTCTGCTCTGATCTTAGTTATTTCTTGCCTTCTGCTAGCTTTTGAATGTGTTTGCTCTTGCTTCTCTAGTTCTTTTCATTGTGATGCTAAGGTGTCAATTTTAGATCTTTCCTGCTTTCTCTTGTGGGCATTTAGTGCTATAAATTTCCCTCTATACACTGTTTTAAATGTGTCCCAGAGATTCTGGTATGTTGTATCTTTGTTCTCATTGGTTTCAAAGAACATCTTTATTTCTGCCTTCATTTCATTATGTACCCAGTAGTCATTCAGGAGCAGGTTATTCAGTTTCCATATAGTTGAGCAGTTTTGATTGAGTTTCTTAGTCCTGAGATCTAGTTTGATTGTACTGTGGTCTGAGAGACAGTTTGTTATAATTTCTGTTGTTTTACATTTGCTGAGGAGTGCTTTACTTCCAACTTTGTGGTCAATTTTGTAATAAGTGCGATGTGGTGCTGAGAAGAATGTATATTCTGTTGATTTCGGGTGGAGAGTTCTGTAGATGTCTATTAGGTCCACTTGGTGCAGAGTTGAGTTCAATTCCTGGATATACTTGTTGACTTTCTGTCTTGTTGATCTGTCTAATGTCGACAGTGTGGTGTTGAAGTCTCCCATTATTATTGTATGGGAGTCTAAGTCTCTTTGTAAGTCTCTAAGGACTTGCTTTATGAATCTGGGTGCTCCAGTATTGGGTGCATATATATTTAGGATAGTTAGCTCTTCCTGATGAATTGATCCGTGTACCATTATGTAATGGCCTTCTTT
This sequence comes from Theropithecus gelada, assembly GCF_003255815.1. NCBI lineage: Eukaryota > Metazoa > Chordata > Mammalia > Primates > Cercopithecidae > Theropithecus > Theropithecus gelada. The sequence goes on from NC_037683.1 coordinate 94,217,973, forward strand.
GTCTCTTGATCTTTGATGGTTTAAAGTCTGTTTTATCAGAGACTAGGATTGCAACCCCTGCTTTTTTTTTGTTTTCCATTTGCTTGGTAGATCTTCCTCCATCCCTTTATTTTGAGCCTATGTGTATCTCTGCATGTGAGATGGGTCTCCTGAATATAGCCAACTGATGGGTCTTGACTCTTTATCCAATTTGCCAGTCTGTGTCTTTTAATTGAACCATTTAGTCCATTTACATTTAAGGTTAATATTGTTATGTGTGAACTTGATCCTGCCATTATGATATTAGCTGGTTATTTTGTTCACTAGTTGATGCAGTTTCTTCCTAGCATCGATGGACTTTACATTTTGACATGTTTTTGCAATGACTGGTACCTGTTGTTCCTTTCCATGTTTAGGGCTTCCTTCAGGATCTCTTGTAAGGCAGGCCTGGTGGTGACAAAATCTCTAAGCATTTGCTTGTCTGTAAAGGATTTTATTTTTCCTTCACTTATGAAACTTAGTTTGGCTGGATATGAAATTCTGGGTTAAAATTTCTTTTCTTTAAGAATGTTGAATATTGTACCCCACTCTCTTCTGGCTTGTAGAGTTTCTGCCGAGAGATCTGCTGTTAGTCTGATGGGCTTCCCTTTGTGGGTAACCCGACCTTTCTCTCTGGCTGCCCTTAACATTTTTTCCTTCATTTCAACTTTGGTGAATCTGACAATTATGTGTCTTGGAGTTGCTCTTCTCGAGGACTATCTTTGTGGCCTTCTCTGTATTTCCTGAATTTGAATGTTGGCCTGTCTTACTAGGGGAAGTTCTCCTGGATGATATCCTGCAAAGTGTTTTCCAACTTGGTTCCATTTTCCTCATCACTTTCAGGCACACTAATCAGACGTAGATTTGGTGTTTTCACATAATCCCATATTTCTTGGAGGCTTTGTTCATTTCTTTTTCCTCTTTTTTCTCTACACTTCTCTTCTTGCTTCATTTCATTCATTTGATCTTCAATCACTGATACTCTTTCTTCCAGTTGATCAAGTCAGTTATGAAGCTTGTGCATTTGTCATGTAGTTCTCATGTTATGGTTTTCATCTCTATCAGTTCTTTTAAGGACTTCTCTACATTGGTTATTCTAGTTAGCCATCCATGAAATCTTTTCTCAAAGTTTTTAGTTTCTTTGCGCTGGTTATGTAGTTTCTCCTTTAGCTCTGAGAAGTTTGATTGACTGAAGTCTTCGTCTCTCAACTCGTCAAAGTCATTCTCCGTCCAGCTTTGTTCCGTTGCTGTGGTGGGCTTTGTTTACCTACTAAGCCTCAGCAGTGGTGGGTGCCCCTCCCCCAGCCTTGCTGCTGCCTTGCAGTTAGATCTCAGACTGCTGTGCTAGCAATGACGGAGGCTCCGTGGGGGTGGGACCCTGTGGACCAGGTGTGGGATATAATCTCCTGGTGTGCTGATTGCTAAGACCCTTGGTAAAGTGCAGTATTAGGGTGGGCATTACCCGATTTTCCAGGTGTTGTGTGTCTCAATTTCCTTTGGCTAGGAAAAGGAATTCCCTTCCCCCTTGCACTTCCCAGGTGAGGCGATGCCTCGCCCTGCTTCAGCTCTTGTTGGTTGGTCTGCACCTGCGGACCAGCACCAAATGTCAGACACGCCCCAGTGAGATGAACCCGGTACCTCAGTTGAAAATGCAGAAATCACCAGTTTTCTGTGTCGCTCACACTGGGAGCTGGAGGCTGAGCTGTTCCTATTCAGCCATCTTGGGCGCGCCCCCCTCGTATCATTACTATTAACTTTGGTGCACATAAACTTCAAATTCCTTCAGGGGTTGCCTCACATTATAGTGCTTAATGAGTGGAGCCTGGAAGCTATGGGGTTTTTCATTGTCTTCCAACTCCATCCTCATGTTTAGATGTTTTTATACAACTGTGCAATAGAGGAGTCAGAAAACTTTTTCTGTAAGATACTAAATAATGTGGCTTTTTAGGCTGCATATGGTCTCCGACCCATATTTTTCCTTAGTTTTATTCTACAATCCTTTAAGACTGTAAATACCATTTCTTAGTTCACAAGCATTACAGAAACAGTCTGCTGAGTGGAATTGGCCCACAGGCTGTTGTTTGCCAACTGCTTCTCTTGCTCTGTCTCCCTGGGTAGACTATTTCAGTGCCAGCCTCATGGTGGAGCTAGGTAGGTCCCCTGTTTCTTTGTTCTAGTTTTAATATTAGGAAGATTCTTGAATGTGGGCATTTGGGGGTGGGGCTTTCTCATTTTTCTTGCCCCTTTGTCCTCAAAGCAACCAAATTCTACCTTACATCTCTTGAGGTTCTAGAGCAGTAGGGAATTGTCATTTCTTCCCTTAGCATCACATGGAGTCTGCTTTCTATTGTTGCAGTATTATTGGCCCACGAGGTTTTCTTGTTTCTCTCCTGGAAACAAAATGCTTTCATTGGAAGCAATAGATGTTCTCTTGATTTCTGATGGCATGAAGTAGAGCTTTCTATCCCTCTTCAAGAGGCAGAGGGGTTTTGTATCTATCCATCCCACAGTAACCCTGGGGACAATAAGGTTTTCCACCCCTTTCCCAGAGGTGTAAGTCCTTCACTTAGAAGATGACAGTACTGTAACAATAACTACCTCAAAGCAAGCACTAGCTTTCTGTATGCCTGAGCCACTGAGGGGTTTGCAGCAGCCTCCAGCTCTGCCTCTTTCTTGACAGCACTCGGCAGGGTTCATGAAGCACAGCCTTGGAGTGAATGTGTCTTTGGCCTTCTAGGTATTCTAAACTGATGCACTAGCTTGCACTTTAGCCTTTAAAAATTCATTAATCTTTTAGCTAATATCCTCTCACCTGCCTCTAAAGCAACCACCTTCCCCTCTTCAGTTCTTCCAAAGGAGAAACAGGTCATGCTTCCCATCTCTCCTCAAGAAATCTTTTCCCTCTTTGGAATTCAGTTTCCTTCTTTGTGTTACAATCTCAAGTCTTGGATGGGTTTCAAACTAGTTGTAGTGTCTTAAGTTTTCTGGCACTCTCTCATGTTTAGGGTAGGAACGACTCCTTAGGCTTTCGACATCCTAAGCAGAAGCCCTCATAGTACTTTACTCTTTGGGGAGGAATGGCTCAATAAATATTTAGTGATAGATGCATTATTTGAGAACTCACAGACTTTAACCCTTGTTCCTTTACAATAGTGTATTTCATATTATTTATTGTTTTGCTGTATATGGATTTTACATACAGTGAGTATGGCCTTTTAAAATATCTAACATCCCACACACCCAGGGAGAATGACAATTAAACAAAACTCAGTAGTAGAAAAATGTCAATTCTATTTGTTTTTTGAATAAACAGCTTCTGGAGGAAAGAAGATGACCTGGTAAATTTGTTTAATGGAAATATAAATTTTTTTTTTACTTTTACATGTGCTGATTAGAATAGAGATATTGTTGACTACTCCAATATATTACTTAGTCATTATTATTTTTTATTATTACTCATTCTTTTTACAAACATTTTGTTTTTATATATGCACTGCCAGACACTCTGAAGCAGGGGTTGTTTTTTCGGTCCATGGGCCAAATCTGGTTCACAACTTGGTTTTGTACAACTTCCAAGCTAAGAATGTTTTTCACATTTCTTAATGGTTATTTAAAAAATGGAGTTTTGGGACAGAGGCCACCTGTGGCCCAAAGAAACAAAAATATTTACTATTACACCCTTTATAGAAAATATTTCCTACTCCCTATGTCTGGAGGATACAAGGATGGGTAATACATTGTCCCTGTCCTCGAGGCCCTTTCACTCTGGTCAAACAAATCAGCCATACACATAAATAAGTAAAACGTGAATTAGAAGATCACATACCCTGTGAAAAATACCAAATAACATTAAATAAAGAAATAGTGACAGCAATAAATACTTTCAGCGAAGGCATTCTGGAAACCGCTTTGCTGGAGATGGTATTTTAATGGGACAGTAAAATATGGGTAGAATTAATATATGCAGGGAACTAAATAAATCAAAGAAGCAATGGATACCTAGGACTTCAAAACAAGAAAACTGATTTTACAACATATGGATGGGAAAATCGTGTGATTCATTTTTCTTTTTTATTCATCCTCAGTCATTAGCCCTGCTTCAATAAGATTCAGTTTCACTTAAGATTTATTTTAAATATTTTTAGACTTGGTACATAATCTCGCAGAAATTTATAGTTTTGCTGAGGAGACTGATAAAAATAGCTGCAATTTAATCTTTAGGTATACTCCATAAATTGTACTGATGACATGAAACCAAATAGTCATTCTTAAATTAGTGCCTGCATATCCCCTCGTGTTGCACACTTAGGCACCCAACCCATAGAATAATCATGGTGTAGCTACCCACAAAATTAATTTTACTGCAAAACTGGGGCAGAGTCTTTTTCGGTCTTGTGTTGTTGATGTCTTTGAGTGGTTTGTCACATATGTACACAAGAATCGACAGAATGTATATTCCGTGTCAGCTAATCTTTTGCTTTTTCATGAAAGTCCAAAGAATAAAAGGTTTTTGTGTGCTGAACAAGAAATCTATTTTTGTGACAACTGAAAACCTAGCATGCCATTTACATCATGAACAGGGAACACTGCTGTGACAAGACCAGACTGGTTACTAGTCACTGGTCCTCAAGGCTAATTCTTGTCTGTCCAAATAAGTTACAACATGCAAATTTGAAGAGAATTCTCACTGGTAACCCATTTGGGCTTTCCTTTTATTTTATAGATTGGTGTGTTAACTGATAAACCACTGTTTGGCATTTTTGTTTTGAATATATACACTCATATACAATCATTGGTTCTTCCTGACACAACCACATTCAATCATATGTTTTACGTACTGAGGATGGATTTCATGATCTTAAAAGTCTCTCCCATGCACTTTCCATTTTATATTCTTCTCTGTTCCTAGATTGCATAAAACTTTCATCCTCTATCTTTGGGGAGCTTATAAATTATCCGAGCTGCTAAAAATGGAGGCTGCTGAAAATATATCTACCAGGGAAAATTGATCAGGTGTCTGCAAAGTATCAGAGCAGATACATTCTCTGCTGGATGATGCATTAGTATATTATGCCCGCTGCTCAGGATTAAAAGGGCATACCCCATTCTCAAAGGGCCTTGGATGATCCACAGGAGTTGGTGGACCACCTTGGCAGCTTTTTGGAAATGAACATTGGTGAGTCTCCTAATGCTGCTCCCGAACCTGTTCACATAGTTCTCTGTGGGCTGAATCTTTCCCGCGTTTGACTTCTCATTTTTCCCTCCAGCTCAATCACCCCCAGGCATACGAACTTCAGAGAAAGAGGGAATTTTTACATCTGTCTCTTTTCCTAATTCCATTGACATGGATTGAACACTTGTTTTCTCAAGTCTCCCCTTCTGATTTTCAAAATCCTGTTCTGGATGTCAAAAAAAAAAAAAAAAAAACAAAACTGAACACCTAGAGGTCTTTTAAAGGCCCATAAAAACATCTCAAGGCAATAGGGATATCTCTTACTAGTCAGCGAAGGCCACATTCAAGTTGGATATAAAATGCACAAAGATAAATATTTCAATCTATGATTCAAATAACTTATGAACACAACTAAATTTAGCTGTAATTTCTACCACAGTAACTGCCACAATATTACAAAATAGCCAAAAATGTTACTTTTTATTATAGTATCACTACTATTGTTTTAAATTACATTTTTTTTTTTTTTTTTTTTTTGAGACGGAGTCTCGCTCTGTCGCCCGGGCTGGAGTGCAGTGGCCGGATCTCAGCTCACTGCAAGCTCCGCCTCCCGGGTTCACGCCATTCTCCTGCCTCAGCCTCCCGAGTAGCTGGGACTACAGGCGCCCGCCACCTCGCCCGGCTAGTTTTTTGTATTTTTAAGTAGAGACGGGGTTTCACCGTGTTAGCCAGGATGGTCTCGATATCCTGACCTCGTGATCCGCCCGTCTCGGCCTCCCAAAGTGCTGGGATTACAGGCTTGAGCCACCGCGCCCGGCCGAAATTACATTTTGTAATGGATGTATAAAATATTGGCTTAGGCCGGGTGCAGTGGCTCACATCTGTAATCCCAGCACTTTGGGAGGCCGAGGTGGGCGGATCACAAAGTCAGGAGATTGAGACCATTCTGGCTAACATAGTGTAACCCCGTCTCTACTAAAAATACAAAAAATTAGCCGGGCGTGGTGGCGGGCGCCTGTAGTCCCAGCTACTCGGGAGGCTGAGGCAGGAGAATGGCGTAAACCCGGGAGGCGGAGCTTGCAGTGAGCTGAGATCTGGCCACTGCACTCCAGCCTGGGCGACAGAGCGAGACTCCGTCTCAAATAAATAAATAAATAAATAAAAAGTTGGTTTTTGGCTTAAACCAGAAAGACCTAATGAGAAGCTTTGAAACCTGTGACTGTTAATTTATACAAAATTAGAAAAATAAAATTAGAAAAATCTGAAGGTATTGAGAGTGATCTCAGAAATAGTGTTCCAGAGACTCGTCCTATCTATGATGTTTAGTACATTTAAACTGCTACCCTATAAATAGTAAGCATCTGCAAAATAAAATATATTTTGATGTCTATGTAAAATACGGGTTTTTACAATGGAGGGATAACAAACCTAATACCTGTGAAACCTTTTGCTAAAAAACATTAGGACAAAATAGTCTGACACTATCACTTTTGCAGCAGCATTTAAAACACAATTAGCAAATTTTGAAGAATAATTACTGGAGACGTTTTTCAAATAAAAAAATATAGAACACTGTGCTAGAGAGAATTCAATCAAAATATAAACAGGGAAATAAAATATCTTTCAAAGTTAACTTCAAGGGCATTTTCAAAATACTGTAAAAGATGAAGCTAATGTAACAGGAGACTATTTGATGGCACTCATGCTATAGGCATGGCTAAATCTATTTTGGATCAAAAAGAGGCAGCCAACCTGAAAAAAAGGTGCCCCTATCAAACTTTGGGAGTGGTAACCCGCATCAAGGACATTGCTCATTCTGAATGACCCAGCAGCGTCTGCATCACTTACCAAGAATACTCACCTCAAACAATATGCCTTCTGATTTCCTCAGTGTGTTCAATGGGGTGGCAAAAATGGAAACTTTTATTTAACAAAAAGTCTGGTGATTTGAATAACTTTTTAAAAAAACAATAGGAAGTGACTTTGAAAACTTACTTCACAGATGAACTCTAGCTTCATCTGGAAAATTGCAACCCACCTGTGCAGCAGGGTGCCACAGCATTGTAACTCTGGCTTCAATGATGATTTTCCTCACAGAGAAGGGGAATTAAGACATCCAGCAAAAGGTCAGGCTTTGAATAAGATGAATTAATTCCTTTTTTTGTCCTGCGTGATAAAGAATGTTTAACAAAATTGGCTTATCCAGCCGATACTTTTTCAAGGCTAAATAATGTCAATCAATAATGGCAGGAACCCTCAAGGTTGTTATTGCCTATGACAAGATCATTGCAATTAAAACAAATGCTGGGAGATGAAACAGGAGAATTGCTTGTGGGAATGATGAGGTATTTGAGCATTTTAGTTCAATTAAAAGTAATGATGTTTACAATGTCTTTGTTAAAGATAAGAATAACATCATCATTCATCTTTCTTCACTGAAAAGGGTCCTTTGATGAGTATATGCCAGTGATAGTAAAATGGAACGCCCACCTGTGGAGCCGAGAACTTTTAACCCCATCATATTACTCAAATACACGAACAATTTATAAAATTTCTGACAAATACAGTGTGAATATACATTGTCTTGAACTGTCTCTTTGGCAACATTCTTGGCATTTTTATTCAGTGATTATTACAATACAACCTATCCATCAGTAAAAGAAAAGAGCTATGATCTGGCTTTGCATACATACCCATACTTATACTCCTGAAGGTAACACCAGGATGGATTTCTTGGTCATGGGACCTTCCTCATTTCAGTCCATTTAATTTTTAAAATTCATCAACTCAGTGCAATGTCTTATCCAACAACCAAGAAATACAGAAAACAAATTATCTAAGTGTAAGCAATGGCATTTAAATCCATAAATAATTTACATTAAAGCAAGCACAAATATATTATTGAATAGAATGCAAAATTTGAAAGAATCATTAAGATAAAATATGGTAGCTATTATCTTTGAAGAGTCAACCAAAACACCCAGGACATATTTCCCTCTTATTTTAGGGCTACTAGGAAGAAAAACTTGTGAGGTTTGGCATTATTTAACCAACGGTGATGCTTGTGTTTTCCATGTACTTCTAGTAAGCTAGCCACAGAAGTGACCAACACATTCTCAGTCACTCTCCCCTGTGAAAAGTGGTTTTCAAATGAGATGGTGATGTTTAGAAAAATCAATATCAGTTTTTTATCAAATGAAATATTTAATCATTTTAATCAACTAGGTTTTCTCCACAAGATGAGACACATCATTTTTAATTCATAAATGAATTGAAGTGATCATCATTTTTAAATAAAATGAAATATAACTAATAACATAAACTTATTTCAGTGTATTCATGTCTCTGGTTTAACTATTTATTAAATATATATTTAGAAAGAAAATGTATCCTTTAAGGAATCTCACTAAGCATTGGGAAAACTCAGTCTCTTGGTCTAAGATAGCAAAGTTATTTTCTTCAGTGAATTCTGTTTTTTTAAAATTATTATTATACTTTAAGTTTTGGGGTACATGTGCAGAACATGCAGGTTTGTTGCATAGGAATACATGTGCCATGGTGGTTTGCTGCACCCATCAACCCATCACCTACATTAGGTATTTCTCCTAATGCTATCCCTCTCCTAGCCCCCCACCCCCCAACAGGCCCCAGTGTGTGATGTTCCCCTCCCTGTGTCCATGTGTTCTCATTGTTCAGCTCCCACTTATGAGTGAGAACATGCAGTATCTAGTTTTCTGTTCCTGCATTAGTTTGTTGAGAATTATGGTTTTCAGCTTCATCCATGTCCCTGCAAAGCACATGAACTCACCCTTTTTGGTGGCTGCATAGTATTCCATGGTGTATATGTGCCACATTTTCTTTTTCCAGTCTACCATTGATAGGCATTTGAGTTGGTTCCAAGTCTTTGCTATTGTGAATAGTGCTGCAATAAACATACATGTGCATGAAAAAGTTGGAAGTTAAAAGTTAATGAATAAAAGAACAATGTGGATGCATCCCAGTTTTGCTTAAAGCCTAAACATCAGATACAGTTTGGAGAGGAAATTCTAGTTTGTTAACTGCTAAATGTACGAGTTTGAGCAACTTACTTAGCCTGTGTGTCTACCTTCTCATGTATCAGATGATCGTAATGTAATCACTGCCACATGGTTGATTTTGTGTGATTATTTTAGATCATGTATGCAAAGTGGTTAGTCCAGTGACTAACACAGATTAAGTATTCCATAAAAGTTAGTATTTTTTAAAGAACCCCAGGATATAATAATGCCGATGTGAGGTTTCAACACAGTAAATGTATTGTTCCTCTCCTCTACACCAGGAAGACCCTTCACAGACAGGTGTGCTCATGGATGTCAAGCCTGGAGAAGAGGTAATAGCACAGTACTGAGGAGCCTACAGTTATCAGTACAGCTAGGAGCAAGTTCATCCCAGAGTCGCAAATGCTCCAAACTGAATTGAGCTTGAGAAATTGGAGATTTCAAAGGAAGACCGAGATTGGTACAATGGAAATGGGCTTCAGGGCACCCTTCAAACCACAAAGAACCTGAAAAAGAAGAAATAACTGAAATATGAAGGCTGAATAAACATTCAAATTAGAAATTATTAGGAAAAGGTACCTATGCAGATGACAGTCTGCAAAATTTGGAATCAGCAGAAGCAAGGGCAGTCCTGCTTCTGGCTTTTCACATCTTTTCTACCATGTGACACATGGGCAATTTGGGTCTATTTAAAGGATCGACAATACAGCAGGCTACTTGGGGTGTGTCCTGGGGGAACTTGCAAAATCCAGAGAAAGCAAAATAAGTGATTCGGGTAATATAAAATAAGTCCTATGAAGACCAATTAGAAGTATAATGGCTGTTATGTATCAATAAAAGGGGAGTAATTATTACTTCAAGCACTTCAATGAAAGTACAGTATTAGAGATTTGACAAACAGCTGATTTCAATGTTCATGGAAGACTCAAAGGACAGAATGCACTTGGATATATTTCTGTTTATAAAAAAAGAAAACCATTTGACAAAGCTTTGTAAAGATCTGCAAAGATGTACTATGGGAACCTTGACTCTGATATCAAGACAGTGGTCAATCATCTTCCTGAGATGGTGTATTATTAATAGTTAGCTAGGGCTTTCATAACAAAATACCATTGGCTGGGTGGCTAAAACAAAAGGAGCATGTATTTCCTGACATTTCTGGAGGCTAGAAGTCTAAGATCAAGGTGTTGGCAGGTCGGGTTTCTCCTGAGAATTCTCCCGGGCGCACAGATATTCCTCTTCTCACTGTGTGCCTGCATGCCCTTTTCTCTGTGTGCCTGCATGCCCTTTTCTCTGTGTGTACATCCCTGGTCTTGATTTCTGTGTCCAAATTTCTTCTCATGAGGACGTCAGCCAAACTGGATGAAGGCCTACCCTAATGGCTTCATTTTAATTTAACCAGACTCTTTAAAGACCATCTCTAAATAAGATTCCATTGTGAGGTACAGGGGGGTTAAGACTTCAACATATAAATAATGGGAGGACACAGTTTAGCCTGTAACAGATGACTTAACTGGTGATGGTAACCATGAGTCACCAAAGACCTCTTGCATTATCCCTGCCCTGTCCTACCCCCAACACACAGGCACATAGCCCGTGTTTTCAAAATTTTAACCCACCAAACCATATGTTTAAAAATCTAATTACTTTGTTTACCAGATTTCAAATTAAGACTGCTGTAACTACATATGAGAGTTGCTTAACATCATGGGGAAAAAAGTGTTTTATGGTGGATAGATGTGTATTTGATCCCACACGAAGAAACTTGACCTTTCAATTCTGAAAGCAAATGCATAATTTTGGTTAGATTTCAAAATACTGAAAATTTCTTATGGATTTCCATATCCACTTTGGAGAGGCTGGGGTGGAAACCACTGCATTAGTTGTTAACCTTTCTAAAAGTGAGTCTCTGGTGAGGTTATTTTCTTCTGTCTTCCAACTTTGTGGTTTTATGATAACACTTAGAGTTGGCCTTTGAAAAATAGCTGGCCCCCTTAGTAGAAGGCTCACAAACGATGTGGCAGACATATACGGCCACCCAGGGGCCTAGTCCCGTACTTCTCATAAAAACACTCTACCCGTTGGTGGAGAATTTTTCCCCCAGCATGCATAGTTCTGTGAATTATGAAAAAAAAACCATTTTGGTCTCCCTTCTGAAGAGGCAGACACTTCAACTATGCTGAGCTAAGTGGACAGTCTCTTTCTGGAATCTGCATCTTAACCAAAGTAAAAAAAAAAAAAAAAAATACCTCATTGGAATGCATTCACCCAAAGAATTATTGCCTGCTATCAAGAACACCATTTGTTTGGGTGCCTATCATTCTTAAGCTTGGCTTTTTCATCCTTTCATTCAGATCTGGGAGCACTCTCATGACCTAACCATGAAGTTCCCTTTTCTTCAGTTATCTCAAGTTAGTTTCTGTTACCCGAATGAGAAAAAAAAAAAAAAATCCTAATAATACCAACTACACTAATTTATAAGACTTCAGACAATTAACGTCTGTACATGGCTATCTTACTTCTTTCAATAATCCCTATCATCCATATGCCAACTGAGAGTGGAAATACCATTGCCAAGCAAAAGAATTTTCCCGAATGAGGCATTAGGAGAAATGAGGGGGATTTAACTGTGCAGGGATACTCTTCCTGCAACCGAGAATCAGCTGAACATTTACAACTGCAGTCCTCAGATGTCATTACATAGCCAACTAATTTATGAGAAAAACCTACTTTACTAATATTTGTATGTAAATGTACCTTTTATGTATTTGGAGCCATTTGGTCCTTCATAGCAAGTTCTGGGTCAACAGTTCTCAAACTGTGGTTCCAGGACCAGCAGCATCAGTGTCACTTGGGAACTTGTTTATAAAGCAAATACTTGGGTACCACTCCCAGACCTACTCTATCAGAAACTCTGCAGGCTGGACCAGCAATCTGTGCTTTAACAAGCCCTCTAGATGCTTCTGATGCTTACTGAAATTTAAGTATCTTTGGGTTAAAGTATTGGACTGGAATGAGATCCCTCACCTCAATAGCTAACAACTTTTCTCGTGGCTAGAGAATATAAGAAATTCTTAAAGGCATCCCTTTAGGGGTCTTGTCCTAGTTGGACCAAAGCCCTCCTCTTCACTCTACTCCTAGCACTTCTTCATCAGTTGCCTCAAGAAAGAGAGGAATGGTCATTAATGAAAGGCAGGAGGTCTGAAAATAGAGCAGTGCTGTCATTTGTGCAAAGCCTGCAACCTCATTTCCAACTATTTGATTGTTTTATTTGCCCAGAGGCACTACTTCTCACACATTTGGCTCCTCTCTTTAGAAGGACCCTCCAACTAATCATTTTCATGTGCTTCAATGCACTGCTCTCCCAAGTATTCTTTTTAAATTGAGTGAAAATTAAAACTAATGCATACAGTTCCATAATAACATTTCTTTTAATGAGACCCGTCTTCTAATGGAAAGGACTGCCCTACTAAATTAAAAGTACGGAAATATATAAAACACATAATCCAGCACATGAAACCAAAAACCTAATTTATTCATTCATTTCACTAGACAATGTGATGAAGCATAACAGTAACATGAGAAAATGAAGTTGTGTTCCCCGTCTCCTCCTGCCATTTCCCCTTTTCTACTTAGAAAAGGTCAGCATGAGAAAAACTTGACCTTAAAATCTACTTCCCATAAAACGAAACCAGTGAAAGCAAATATATTCCATGTCCTACTAATCTGCAAATCTAATTGTAAATTTTTAAAAAACCTCTTCATTATATATAATCTTTTTTTATTTCAAATGTCTTTAAGATTTAAAAAAATTATTTTTAGCAAGCCCAGGATAATTCCAAGTAATTTCAAAATCGCTATCGCAATAGTACTTTGGTTATAGGTTAAAAAAAACAAGTACATAATCTGCAGTGTTTTATGAGGTTATTAATTTGAATTATGAAATTCTAATTGCCTAGGAGTTTGTCCATAAACCACCACTCTCCTCTAGTAGGATGGAAAAGAACACAAAGTATTCCCACCAGGAAGCTTGGAAGCTTGTCAGAACCTACAAATGTTTCTCAGACTTCATGGTTTCTTTTAGAGCTTTGGATATTTTGCAAAACCTCTGATCAAAAGGTAACCATGACCTCAGAGGTAGGGGGGTATGTGTGCATGTGTGTGTCTGCACGCACGTGCATGTGTGTATTTAGCTTTCTCTTGGCATGGCTATGCATGCTGAAATGCTGGCATTGCAAGAGTCCAGACTATGTTAACTCCTCTAATGACTGAGATGTTCTTATTTTATAATGACCGCTAACTAAATGGAGATTATTTGGTATGTGTTTGTGTGTGTGTGTGTATTTGTGTGTGTGAGTGTATATGTGTATTAGAAGCTTTTACTTTTTATGTGTGTAATTAAATACTCTCATTTTTTCCAGTCACATAATAATGCAAGTATCCCCATATTTATTTCAGACCTTGGTCATTAATACATTAAGACCACAAATCTTGTTTTAAGATAGAATACTTTTCTATGAAGGATATCAGCTCAATTATTTATTCTAGTTAGCTTTTTTCATTTTTAATAAACAACATCTGTTTCCTTAAGTTTTCACGATACGGATAAAAAGCTCTTCATTCCACACATCTCATCATGCAATTGACCTACATGTACACAGAATCAGAGGATTAATGTTGAACTTATTCCCATAAAACAGCATGAGGTCCAACTACAAGCCACACAAAATAAATGTTAGTTGAGTAACATTATAAAAGTAGTAGTGACAGTTTTAAAAGCCTGTACAAAGGAAACTTGTCCACAGCTAAAGCTAAAAAATAAAAATAAAAATAAAAAACTTCAAGAAACAAAACAAATGGAAAAAAAGAAAAAAGAAAAGAAATAAGAAAACCACTTGAAATGAAACAATGTTATAAACGTCTTATGTAAACACCCTTATTTTCTGTAGTTTGTAACCAGAATCTAGTTCCTAGTGGAATCTTGAAGTACATTGTAAATACTAATTAACAAATTCATACTACCCTCCCTGGGTGGTTAAAAAGAAAAGCGTGTAGTGATCCAGGCAGTTCATGAAATTTAAAGATGAGTACTTGGACTGTAGGATCAGTCATAGCAATGATGTGTTGTAAAGAAAAGTATCTTTATTCAGACCTTTGCACAAGTCAGTGGCTGTACTGGACGAATCACTAGCTTGTAGACATTGAGACCAATCATTCAGCCGCAGTGTTTCTTAATTGACTTTATTTGGTTTTGGTGTTGAAGTAGTTTTCCTCCAATGAGTAGGTGGCTCAGTGAGAATCCCAAAAGAAAACAGCTTCTAAAAGGGCTTTTGGTACTTAGAGGTTTTGGAAAAATGACAAGAAGAAGCATTTTCCTGGAGTAAATATTATTCCTTGGAACAAATCAAGGTATTGACTCTAACAACAACAAAAGAAGTTAACAAAAATTCTGTATAGCAGCAACTGGGATAACTTCTGAGAAATTACTTTCTAGTGACATTAAAACAGTAAATATTCAATCTGATTTATAGCTGTTTTTTCTTTTGACTGAAAATGTGCAATGTATGTGGCCTGAATACATGTTCTTGTCTCAAATATTCTACCACACACATTTCCACCAACTGTGAAGGCAAACACATTTTGACTAATGTTATTGCTTATGAAAATTTTCCTTATAACTTAAAATCCTAACTCTGTGTTTTCTTTTGAACATTCACATTTATAAATGGGCAATTGTTAAACCACTAGCTATTTCTCTTAGAGTTACCATAATAAGGTGATAAAGTAAGTGATCCAATCTTTCAGATACGATGAATTTTCTATTTTCTATTTGGGAATACCATGTAGTAAGAAAAGAATCCTTAAGAATGAGAAAATTTTAAGAATCATTCTTAGATGCCACGGTCTCTCCTTACCATTTCTCCAATAAGGTTGTTTCAAGTTGTCTGAAGTTGTCTTTCATACAAAAAAGCAACTTAGGTAAAACTTGTCTGATCTTGTATTTTTAAAACCATTGGCAACATGCATTCCTCATTTAGCTGGACTTGGGGATTCACCCAAATGGAATAAAAATACACCAGCCTATTCTCCTAGTGTTATAGATAAAATTTGGCTAGAACACTTCCTTAGAAGTAAGACATCATTCTCAAAAATCATTTTATATGGTATTTAGAACACTTTATATGGGACATAAGGTGTTTTATGAATAAGTCTCACGCCAGATGCGGAAGATGAATCCCAGAGGAGGTGAGCAAATCTCTGTCTCCGATTCAGAAGCAGAGTCCACATCAAACTGTTTTCTATTCAAGCAGAGCCTCAAAGGGTTTTTCAAATCCCAGTGACACCTATTAGCTGCCAGGAGTCTGTAAGGTGTGTGAATGTAAGTTTCTGCCAACACTGGTACCTCCTATAGCCTGATGCTGCTAGGTTCCCTGATGGGGGCCTGCGATCAGGTTTGAGTGCCCTGTAACAATGGCATTTAATGAGCCATTCACCCAAATAATACCAACTGTTATAAGGGAAAGAAGCATGGGAGGGTTAGGCTGTGTGAGACAACCTCGAATTTCAATTCTGACTGTGCTATGTGTTGATTGTATGACTCTAGGATGCTGCTAAATTTTTCTAAGTATCACACATTTTGAGTAAAATGATTGTGCTGGTCAATCTGCTATGTCTCAGATCCTAATTCACCTCACTACTTTCTGCTTTGTGTGACTGAAGCTGGGACTCTATCCGCTACATTTCTTTGGTGCTCGCTGGCTTCTTGTTAGGTTATTCAGAAGAAGGGAATGGGGAGGCCTTCCTTCTTCTCTTTTTCTTTCAGTTCTCAGTGACCATGAGTCTTCCCATAGCAGAGGAAATGTTGGACCCAATTTTTTGTTGTTGTTGTTGTTTGTTTGTTTTTGAGACATAGTCTCCCTCTGTTGCCCAGGCTGGAGTGCAGTGGCGCAATCTCAGCTCACTGCTACCTCTACCTCCCGGGTCCTGGTTCAAGCAATTCTCCTGCCTCAGCCTCCTGAGTAGCTGGGATTACAAGTAACATGCCACCATGCTCAGCTAATTTTTGTATTTTTAGTAGAGACAGCGTTTCACCGTGTTGGCCAGGCTGGTCTTGAACTCCTGACCTTGTGACCCACCCACCTCAGCCTCCCAAAATGCAGGGATCACAGGCATGAGACACCATGCCCAGCAGCCCCAGTTTTTACTGTCCTATTGGCACTCACAAAATGAGGCTCACAGTCTCATAGAGGTATCAGCAGCAGACACGCAGTGACTCCTCCGCCTAAGTTCCAACTTCTTGGCACCCATTGATTGACATTCTACATTCTGATATTTTTAATTACTTTCCTTTATTGCTCCAGTATTAGGGGTTGTAGTGACTTTCTTGATTACTTCCATCTTCCTTTTTCCTCATTCAGCAAACCAACACCTGTGTACCAACAGCCTATACTAAATTCTTTCCATTGGATTACCCAGTGTGGTTTCCATTTCCCTGACTGGTTCCTGACAGATACAATATAAGATAGAACTACTTAGTTAATCTTTTATGTGGATTAAATGAGATACGGTATGTCAAATGCCTGTTACAAGGTTTGATATATAAAATAAATTATATATCTCATCCTCTTGTAACATTATCTCATATTATTCAAAAGTTATCATCATACCCATATCATTATTCATGCCATATCCATTTTTATTTTACACTTCAACCTATCAAAACTCCTCTCTCCATTTGTAAAAGCTAATCTCATTGGCACAATTCCCCTCTGCCAATATATTAAGTTTCTGCAAGTTGTGGCCTTAGATATAAAGTATTTGAATTGACAGAAGAACCCTGGTTTTCTAACTCTCAGCTGCTTTCAATAAGGTATGGAATCATAGAAGACATTTTTAACCACAAGCTCCCTGATGCACTTTTAAAATGTTATTATTATTTTAGTGTTTGTGAAATTGTACCACTAGAGTTATCTTTGCATATTGGAATAAAAAGCTTTGTTGCTCAGTCTCAGTAGCCACATGACAGGACCATAATGTGTCATCAGAAGATCTTCCAGTTCTTCTCCTTAATCATCTATTTTCAGTAAGAATTAGTAAGCCATTTTTATCCATAATCAGCCCTTACTGTCTTTAATATCAAAGTGAATATTCTTTATTTTCTCATCCCCTTCTAATATTATCTGATATTATTCAAAAGTTATAATCATGCCCACATCATTATTCATGCAATATGCATTTTATTTCACACCTAAATCTACCAAAACTCAGTTGAGAAAACTTTCTCCAAGTTTACGAGAATATCTCTAATGAATAGGAATTCATGAGAGATACCTATTATAGCTTCTTGCAATGTAGTAATTAATTGTTCTCAAACTAGAAATTTTGTCAGCTCACATAGTTAAAATATCCTAACTTTATTGCATAGAATATGTTTTTTATCATGACTTGTGACTGCCTAGAGAACCTGACATAAATATTTGCTGTCTGATTTGCCAACCTTTAATATTTTTATAATGGGATACATCATCTGAGACTTCCATTTTTTTCTGAAGGCAAGACCAAAATGCCAAAATAAGTACATACATAGTATATTTCTTGAAATTTATCAATGTAGATGGTTAAAATAAACGTTTTAAGATCTTTTCTAATTACAGATTCAGTGAAGAGAACTAACCTTTGAAATAATGCTAGGGACGATATGCCATACTTTTTCTTTCTTTGCCCTATAGCTAACTGCCCCTCCATAGATGTATTAAGACATGTGTAAAGAAGCACAATCCTAATGAAACAACTAGATTTTTAAGTAGAAAAATAGAAATGTTTGATCTTGCATTGTTTTATTCATGAAATCAATAGTATGTGCAAGTTGAAAAATTCCCAATATGTTGGCACAGAAATTAAATTTGTGAAATGAGGAGTCGATCTCTTTGCTTTTCAATTCTCCGTCATTATGATGATAAACTCAGTGGATGACATAAGTTATTGCCTTAGAACAACTAATGAATCCAGAAATGGCTACTCACTTTGAAATACGTGCAGATAACAATAACGACAGAGCAGGAATCACCTGATCCTGAAATTAACAAACTCAGCATGAAAAAAAAAAAAAAAACAAAAAAACTTAATCATCTCGTGACTAATCCCTTGAGTGAATCAATTATTTAACAATATTATCTTTCCTATGCCAATGACCCCTCTATGTGTCTGAACAACTTGAAGGCATAACAAGGATAAAGAAATCAATGAAAACATAAAGTCTACATTCAGTTTGACTTTCAGGACACCTGCAAAGTCATGAATGTGATAAAGATTTATGATCACTTCCTCACTGTCTCCCCCTATAGTATGCATGCATCACCCTTAACTCCTAATCCATAGGTAGGTAATAAAATTAGAGAGTTATGATGATAGGGACTTAAAAGCCAAGTGTTTCTTACAAGGCAGGGGATAAAATGAGATTGAAACTCTGATAATACTCTCTATTCATTCGAAAGGATACATTTTTCATCTTCTCAAAATGTGCCTATAACTCTAGTACTATGCTTAGAATAAAATTTCCTAGCAATTCTTTACTTCTTTTCTCCAAAATAAGGAAACAATGCTTTCAAAGAAAAATCCTATCTTCTCATAACAATCATGATTCCAGTAAATAAAAACATATATGTGCAAACAAAGCAATGAACCAGAAAAGGGTACTTGTAGTTTCATTCTCACAAATATCTTCAAGTGTGCTTCTAGAATCAACAAAATTTAAAGGGACAGGTGAAGAATAAGCTTTGTTGGCTGAGACTTTAAAAAGTATGCACTAATGGTTTAGAGTAAAAATATGTATATATATCGATCAACTTAGATTTATTTAAAAACTGGAAAATGTAAGTTTGTAAAATTATATGTGAAGATTTGGTAACATGAATGTCTTCTGAGCAGTAAACCACATTTGTAGGAAAGAAATGACTTGAAATTTCAAAATATTTGCATGCTGTTAGAAATTCATAACTCTCTAAATTTAAGTTAGTTTTAAAACTTGGCTTGTGTGAGTCTCCTAATTCTTTGAAAACTAAAAAGGAATGTAAAGCAAGTAAATTTCAGAGGTTTCTTTTCCCTTGGAACAAACTGATGGTTCTATAAATTGCTTTCAACTGATTTTACCACTCCTAATACTTAAACTGAATGCTAATCGTTCTGATATATTCTTGTTCATGTGTATTAGTTTTCTATTGCTGATGTAACACATCACCACAAACTTAGTAGATTCAAATACTGTAAATTTTTAATCTTTTGCTTCTGGAGGTCATAAGTCTAATTGGTTCTATGAGACTAAAATCAAAGTGTCAGGAAGGCCGGGCTTCCTGTGGAAGCTCTAGAGAATTATCTGTTTTCATGCCTTTTCCAGTTTGTAGGAACTGATTACCTTCCTTAGCTCATGGCCCCCGTTTACTACAGCTTCAAATGAGACAACACCAGGTTGAGTCCTTCTTAGATCACATCAGTTTAAACCTCCTCCTAGTCATATTTCCTTTTGACTCTCCTACACATCCTTCCTTCTCTTCAAAGGACCTTTGTGATTAGAGTGGGCCCTTCTGAAGAATCCAAGGTAATCTCACCTCAAGGTGCTTAAGATAATCACATCTACATGATCTCCTTGTCCATGTCAGGTAACACATTCACAGGTTTCAGGGACTACACTTTGCTCTCCACTTTTGGAGAAATCCTTGGAAGATACTCATTTCATTTAGCATATGATGTAGAGGCACACAATACTCCTCACAGTCAGGACACTTGAGCATGTAATTATATCCCAAACATTTTTAAAATTACGTTTATGTTGTTTTACTTGGTAAATGAGATTTTTGCATATGTGATTGAGATAGGAAGATTACCTAGGTGGGTAATTGCAAGAATATTTGTAAGAGAAAGAGGTAGCTATGAAATAGAGTCAGAGAAGGAGATGTGATGACGGAAGCAGAAGTCAGAGCGATGTGATTTCTGGCTTGGAAGCTGGAAGGAGGCTGTGAGCCATGGAATATGGGCAGGCTTTAGCAGAGGGAAAGGCATGGAACTTGACTCTCCCCTAGAGATAATTATTTAACTCTGCTACTGAGTCTAAAAAAGGTCTTATCTATCATCCCTGTGACTGTCAAGAGAATAGATCCTCCATACTCTCTCATACACAGGTTTTGTTTTCTCTTTCCCGTTAAGCAGTTTTCCTGTTGCTTACTTAAGTGGTTTTTTTTCCGGATAGAGGAGGAACTATTACGTGTTATTTTGTAAATACATACCCTAAATAAACATATGTGTGTACAAATACTGTGTCATTACATACATTCTGATGATTTCTAATTTGTTGATTGTATCACACACTGCGGTTTAGTGTCAAGCATCCAATCATTTGGTCTTTCATAACGTTCTTCTCAGTGTATACATTCACCAACTTGTCATACTTCTTGAGTTATATTTGTTTCCTTCAGTAGTCAACATGTTTCTAATTTATCTTAAGAATCCCTTCAAGCCATTCTAGCCTCAAATGAAAAAGTATAATCATTACCTCATTTTCTTCTGCAAACAGATATGCAGCAGCATTTTTTGTTTCCATATTTCTAGACTACTCCCAGAGTTGCAGTTCATGATCATATAAGTTGTACTTCACACAGCTCCAGGGGCACTGTTTACCTCAGAGTCATCATATAATAGGTTGGCATATTACTGATTGCTGCAATTTGAAGGTGGTAACTAAGTACCTTAAGAACGGTCAACTGTTCCTATATTGCACGAAGGTGGCATTCTGGCCAGTGAGTGCTACTTAAAATTTGATATCAAAAACTTATAATTTGATAAGAATGACCAAATTTTTGCCCTTAGATCTGATGGAATAGCAAGGATCAAGCTTACTTTTCTGGAGTAAGTAACCAGACAACTGGACTAAATATATTTATCAATTAGTTTCAGGCATTGAACAACAGAACAGAACAGTGAAAGAAAAACAAGGCCAGCTACATGTTCACTACAGTTTTCTGCATAGTTAAAATTTCTGAATCACAGGCACAGAAAGGAGCCCAAATAAAACTTCAAAGACTTTCCGAGTTGAGGATATAGAAACCAAAGAGTGGAGAGACAGTGGGTGCATGGCAGAGCTCCAGAAAGGAGGAAGGTATGAAGAGAAAAAGCTCCTGAAATATGCTTGGGGTACCCTTTGCATTTGTGCAGAGAACTAATCAGTGCATGCATAGAGTTCAAGTCCATGAGACTGGCAGAGGATAACTAGGAATATGCAACCTGAACAATACCCAGAGTTGAAACAAAGAGGAAAGATATATGCATTCTGGCTACTGAGAGTCCCTGGTGATAGCTCATGGGGCCGTGCCTTAGTAGTCAAGCTAAAGTACATCAGGAATGAAGGCTATCGTATGCCAATCATAATAACGCTTAAAAGGAGGCCTTAAAAGATCACAGTGATCTACAAGTAACTCAAACTGCTTGCGACAGGAAAGTACAGCACTTTTTAAAGGAAAACAACAACAATACAACTGCTCACATTCCCAGCATTAAAAAAAATTACTAGACATGCCAAGATGCATGAAAATGGGAAGCATAATCAGGAGTAAAGTAGACAATAGGAACAAAATCAGAACGGTGAAGGCTCTTGAAACTAGAAGATAAAAATGTGATTAGAGTTCATAAAACTATGTTTAACTATTTTGAAAGTGAGTATCATAAACGATTTAGTGTTAAAAGCAACAGCAAAGATGCAAAAGAGTCTCCATAGTATACTATGCTTCATGTGGAAAACGATAGGATTTAAGGAAATATGCATGTATGATCTTCTGTGCAAAATAAATACAGGGAAATGAAATCCAGAAACACGGGATTGTTTACCTACAGAGGGTAGGTGTGAATGGGATGGAAAGAATGGGATAACAGAAACCTAATACCACAAAAGAGGAAAGAATGACATTTTGCGGAGCATTTTTTGAATTCTGATTCTTAGAGCTATAATAATATTTCACATGCCTTCAAACAAATAAGTAATTAAAATTTACCAGGATGTGGGGGAATGGAATACAAACAGTAACAAATGAACTCAACTCTTTTACAAATGATAGTTACAACCACACAGATAGAATTGGGGCAGAAAAGAGCGAAACAAAGTAACTTAAAACAAAAAAAGCAACAGTTTTTGACTGTATCCTCAAGGCTAAAGACAAAAAGAACTATGCACAAATATTTTACTGTAGTTTACAAATGTGTTTTCACAAGGGTATGAGTTTGCAAATATGAAATTACTTTATGTGTATGCTAGGATTGAACAAAATGTAAATATACTGTGGATAATGAGAGCCAGGTTTTCCACCATCAGAGCATGGAGTTACAAATAAGGGAAAGAGAAAGGCTATAATGCATCCTGTAGTGTTGGATTGGAATCAAAAGTATTATATGAAATCATTGTTTTTAGTATACATACAGATGGATAATTGTAGAAATAAATATAGATGTGTATAAATGTGTGACTATACATACATACATTTTCTAGCTCTTCTAACAAAAGGGCCTAGAAACACCACCATCTCAGTAACAATGAGAACACCATTCTCCAATTAAACAAACCAAGGCTCCTTGGAGACATTTTTGACATCAGGGTTGGGCAGGGAAAATACAAGATTAGTTTGAAATATTTTGTCATGCCATAAAGTAAGGAAATGCTCACAAAACAATGGGAAAATGTGAAAAGGAAACAGAATCCAATTTGAGTAAACTTTCATAGCCAAATTTGAGAACATTTGGGCAATAAAATAAATAACAATAGTGATAGATTACAATCTATAGAAGAAAAAATTCAATTAATGCAGGCCAGGCACGGTGGCTCATGCTTGTAATCCCAGCACTTTGGGAGGCCGAGGCAGGTGGATCACCTGAGGTCAGGAGTTCGAGACCAGCTTAATCAACATGGAAAAATCCCGTCTCTACCAGAAAAAAAAAAAAAAAAAAATTAGTTGGGTGTGGTGGTGCATGCCTGAAATCCCAGCTACTCAGGAGGCTGAGGCAGGAGAATCGCTTGAACCCGGGAGGTGGAGGTTGCGGTGAGCTGACATTGTGCCATTGCACTCTAGTCTGGGCAACAAGAGCGAAACTCTGTCTCAAAAAAAAAAAAAAAAGAATTTAAAGGGACCCTTCCTATCTTATTTTATGAACCCAGTACAGTATTGCCCTGATTCCAAATCGAGACAAGGGCATTATAAGTAATACAACTTCTATGTTTAGTCCTCATAAACAGACTCAAAAGTCCCTAAAACAAAATAACAAATTGAATGTAGCAGTACATAGAACAGATAATAAACCATGAGCAAATGAAATTTCTAAGAAGATTGCAAGGTTAATTTATTATTTGAAAAATCAATTAATCAAATTTATTCATCTGGGCCATTACATCAGCAAAACTCAGCAAACTGTGCACTTAAAATAGGAGTATTTATTTTAGGTAAATTATAGTTCAATACAATTGATTTTTTTAAAAAAGTGTTTCCCAAAGTGATCAAAGTGGAGGGCAGGGAACAGTAAACATCAGTGCTTATGTTATAGTTGCTTCTAACACCTTAGCGATAGAAGTGAGAAGAGGGCACTGGACAAAGAAAAGGTGTAAAGCATTCCAAATGTATTCTCTTTCCAAAGGACACTCATGAATCCAGTGGAAAGCCAACAAGCTGCTAAATAAGTCGCAAGCATGTTCTCGTGCAGTTTTGGAATTAACTAAATAGGACATTCAACCAATAAAATTTGTTTTACATAGTTCCTCCTCTAATAGGATGAATTTGTGGATTATGAGATATGGCTGATACAATTTGTTTTCTCTATTTGCTTCTGTTATTTTTTTCCAAGTTTCGGTTGCAATACATTAGGAAAAATATAATTGGGCTATAAAACGAACAAACAAATTACCTATGAAATTATCACTCAGATGTACAGATTGTTACTTCCTATTGGCCTTACTTATGAATATAAATAAGCAAAAATAAATATATGAACATAAGCATGTTTATTGTATAATTATATAAATGTGTGTATGTTATATATAACAATAAAGTCATGCTTATACACAGTTTCAATTCATGCTTCTAAAAACCATCACTCAGTGTAGTCATTATCATATGTTAATAAATAATCTCTTAAAATATGCTTGTAGTAGTTGCACAATATCCCATCATAAAGATTGTCATTCCCTTTTTAAGCCATACTTTTGGTTATATAAGTTATATCTGATATTTTCCTTCTACATATATACTATTATTATACATCTATTAGAAGTTGACTTTTTGTCAACACATATGATTGTTTTCTCACAAAAGAGTACAAGAGTTGGTTGTAACTTTATTTCCTTCCAACTTTTAGGTTCAGGGGGTACAAATGCAGATTTGTTACATGGGTAAAATGTGTGTCAATGGGGTTTGGTGTACAGA
The DNA here is from genome assembly GCF_003255815.1 of Theropithecus gelada. Taxonomy (NCBI): domain Eukaryota; kingdom Metazoa; phylum Chordata; class Mammalia; order Primates; family Cercopithecidae; genus Theropithecus; species Theropithecus gelada. The sequence continues at coordinate 94,242,650 of NC_037683.1, forward strand.
TTATGTAGTCATCCAGGTAGTGAGCATAGTATCTAATCGGGAGGTTTTTGATCCTCACTCTCCCCGACCCTCCACCCACAGTAGACCTTGTGTCTATTTTTCCTTTCTTTGTGTCCATGTGGACTCAATGTTTAGCCCCTACTTGTAAGTCAGAACGTGCAGTGTTTACTTGGTTTTCTCTTCCTGCATTAATTTACTTAGAATAATAGTCTCCAGCTCCATTCATGTTGCTGCAAAAGACATTATTTCATCGTATTTTATAGCTGTGTAGTATTCCATGGTGTATGTGCGCTGCATTTCTTTAAATCCAATCTACTGTTAACAGGCATCTAGGTTGATTCCATGTCTTTGCTATCGTGAATAGTGCTATAATGAACATATGTGTGCATACGTCTATGACAGAATGATTTATATTCCTTTGGGTATAAACCCAGTAATGGGATTGCTGGGTTGAATGGTAGTTCCATTTTAAGTTATTTGAGAAATCTCCAAACTGCTTTGCACAGTGGCTGAACTAATTTACATTCCTGATGAAACTGGAGAGTTCCCTGACGGGATGTGCAGGATGTGCAACAGGAGTGTGGCTTCTCTGTTTGGTCATCACATATGGTGTCAAACCCTTTACTATGTGGGGGGACATGCAGACAGGAAGGTGCAAAAGCCAGGGCAAATGGCCATGGTAGTGTTTAGGGGTGGGTGCCTGTGACTCCCACAGCCCAAGTGGGTGTGTGTTACAGTGCACTCTTTTAGCTTTGCCACTCACAGACAGCTTAAGTGTTAACCAGCTCAGTGCCCTCTTGGTACCCAGGTCCTTGTCCAGCATCAGAAAGAATCAAGTTGCACACAGACTTGAGGATGGTGAATGTGGGGGTTTTATCAAATGGTGGAAGTGGCTCCCAGCAGGATGGATGAGGAGCTGGAAAGGGGATGGAATGGGAAGATGATCTTCCCCTGGAGCTTTGCTGTCCAGAGGCTGATCTCCTCTTCAACCACTGCCAGCCAAACTCCTCTTGGCATTCAGATGCTCCTTCTCTTCTTTCTGCCACATCATTCTGCCATTCTTCTGCTCTTCTGTTCATCTCCTCATCTCCTTGTCTGCTTCTGGAGCCTGAGGTCTGGGGTTTATATGGGTACAGGATAGAGGGGCGTGGTGGGCTGAAAGGCAACTTTTGGGTGCAAAAGCAGAAATGCTTGTTCCCGTTTAGGGCCATGGGTTTCCAGGCTTGAGGGCAGGGACTGTGCCAGGGAACCACCCTCTTCTACCCAGTATTTCCGTGTCTCCTGTCTATCACCACCAGCAGTGTATAAGCATTCCTTTTTCTCCAGAAGCTCACCACCATCTGTTATGTTTTGACTTTTTAATAATAGCCATTCTCACCAGTGTGGTATGGCATCTCATGGTTCTGATTTGCATTTTTCTAATGATTAGTGATGCTGAGAGATTTTTCATATGCTTGTTTGCCACATGTACATCTTCTTTTGAAAAGTGTCTGTTCACGTTCTTTGCCCATTTTTAATGGGTTTGTTTTTTGCTTGTTAAGTTCCCTATAGATGATGAATATTAGACCTTTGTCAGATGTGTAATTTGAAAATATTTTCTCCTATTCTGTAGGTTGTTTGTTTACTCTGTTGATAGTTTCTTTTGCTGTGCTGAAGCTCTTTAGTTTAATTAGGTCCTGTTTGTCAGTTCTGGTTACAATTGCTTTTGGAATCTTCATCATGAAATCTTTGCCAGCATCTATGTCCAGAACGATATTTCCTAGGTTTTCTTCTAGGGTTTTTATTGTTTTGGGTCTTACATTTAAGTCCTTCATCCATCTTGAGTTGGTTTTTGTATATGGTGAAAAGAAGGGGTCCAGATTCAATCTTCTGCATATGGCTAATCAGTTATCCCAGCACAATTTATTGATTAGGGAGCCTTTTCCTCATTCTTGTTATTGTCAACTTTGTCGAAGATCAGATAGTTGTAGGTGTGTGGCTGTATTTCTGGATTCTCTAACCTGTTCCATTAGTCCATGTGTCTGCTTTTGTAACAGAGCCATGCTGTTTTGGTTACTATAGCCCTGTAATACATTTTAAAGTTGGATAGTGTAATGCCTCCAGCTTGCTTCTTTTTGCTTAGAATTGCTTTGACTGTTCAGGCTCTTTTATGGTTTCATATGAATTTTAAAAGTTTTTTTCTAATTTGGTGAAAAGTGTCATTGGTAGTTTGATAGGAATAATGTTGAATCTGTAAATTGCTTTGGGCAGTATGACCATTTTAAGACTATTGATTCTTCGAATCCATGAGTATGGAATGTTTGTTTGTGTTGTCTCTGATTTCTGTCAGCAGTGTTTCTTTAGAAGTTTTTATTGTATTGACTGTCACAGCACATTGCCAACTGATTTCCAAAATATTGTACCTATCCACACTTCAAACAATTGTTAATAAACGTGATTATCTCATTGCAGGAATAGTGTTTGCAAACAAAAAGATTCCGCTGGTCTTGGGTGCCATCATCCCGACTTTTCCTCTGTTTCATTTCACCCTCAGTGGCACAAAGGGCATCACTCAAAATTCATTTCTAAAAGGAGGATTGAAATAGTATTTTTTATAAATTGCAAATGAAGGTGTGGGTGGATAAAGGTGAACATTTGTTTCTATGCTTATAGGTTATTTGTATCTCTTCATCTATATATTTTTAATAATCTTGACTCACATTTTTCATAAGGATATTAGTTTTACCACCCAAATGGTTAAAACTCCATAGATTAATAAAATTAATAATTCCGCTAATAGAGCTTTATAAAGAACTTTTCCCAATTTGTCATTTTAATGTTTACTCTTTTTGCTCTTTGGACACTAGTTACAACCAGTCTATCACAGGAGTTGTGTCTTCTTTTTCTGCCCAGGAGAGTGGGTAGAAACAATGTACCAGTCCTAGGATACGCCTGCCATTTTTGTTTCTTCTGTATCTTTCTGTTAACACTGTGTGAACAAATGAAGTAAAATTGATGCTCCAAATTCATTTCAAATTAAATGAAACATCTTAAACAATTAAGAAGAAGTAGTGAAGGGAAAATGGGAAAATCATCAGAAAGGAGAATATTGCTGGAGAAGATGAAAGGAGAGAAGAAACTGACAAAAAGTAAAGAAAACCCATAATATTGTCATCATTTGGGAGACATGATTAAGTCTGAAAATATGCAAGGGAGCTGGAACTTAATTTGGAGTTGGATGTTTATGATGATTAGGAAATAATCGGATCCACTTCAATCTGTTTAGTATTGTGTAGTATCTTTCTGGTATCTTCAATGCCTGTTGTTTAACATTTCAGTGATGAGAGCTTGAGAATTACAGTGCTACCACTGGTATTTGTTAATGAACCTTTAAATTGGCCATTACTGTTATAGCCTGTTTATGTTGGCTTGGCTATGTTGGCTCTTTTATTGAAATAGACAGCATGATTAATTTACTTGAGTCCTCTAACATGTTTGTGTTGAATCCAGTTTAAATGACTGTCAGAAATAATGCCAGATTTTAGACGTGACAGAACATTCCTACAAAAATCTCCAACAAGGAATGCCACTTCTCAAAGAGCAAAAGAGGGAGAAGTGGTCAGAAGAGGATGAAAGAGGTGCACGTTCATGTCAATCGCATAGATAAGAGAAGAAAGAAATCAGATTACAAGAAAATTGTAGAAGTGTTGAGCCTAGTTACCAACACAGATTGCCTGCCCCATTATGTCAATCTTTGGTGGTGTTATGGATTAATGATTTTTTGACAAATATATTTTATTACCTTCTGTCCACTAAAATGTCATATAATACTAACCATTGTATGAAACCAACTTTTCCAGTTTTTTTCATATAAAATGTTCATGGTGCATAGCAACAACCAGACACATCCCAGACTTAAGCAGTGAAAAGCAAACACTTCAGCTGGAGAAAACATAAAACAAAGACACATTTTCCATGCCTCACAGATTTTAAGATGCTTTTCGGTAATTTTAATTTTCAAAAAAATTCTGTCAGGTTAGCCATTGATTTTTGTCTTATGCCACTGCCTTTTAAATAAGGTGGTGAAGCAAAGATGGTATTGACTTAGTTTACAAACAGACTTAATAAAATGTCACATTTTGCTGGTGATTTTGCCGTTATTCTGAATGTTTGCTTTCAAAGATAAAACAGAAAACGGCCTTTGGCAAAGAGCTCAAAATAAAAAGAATTTTATTTAAATTGTTGAAATTCTATGTGAAAGAGATATTGTTTTATCTTCTGATATCCAGCATAAAGAATTGAGAGACAAAATTTTTGAGGGTTAATTTAATTTTTAGTTTTCTATGCATATCTTCACATGCTTGTGTTGAATTATTTTATAGTTCAGCCTCTTTGAAGCTGAATTAGTTTGGGAGTTAAATATTGAAGTTTGGAGTAGATAAGCAGATGCATCAATGATTCCACATAATACAAGGACACAAAATGTTAACAAAGTTATTGCATGACAATGAAATTATGATGCTATGGATATTTTCCAATCACTTTCAACTACCTAATAATAAGGTGGCTTGAACAAAAGTTGGAGACAAAGTAACAGTCATACCTGCTTAGACATTGTGAAGTAAATTCATTTGTAAGGCAAATGAATTTGATGGTGTAAATAAAAATTAAAATATTTGTGTACCACTGATTAACAAATGGTGGATTCTTATATATTTATAAGCTCTCTCTCCACACACACGCACACACACACACACACACACACACTAGGAGATGTAAATATCTCTCATAATGTGTAGAACATTTTTTAGGGGGGCACGAAAATGATGAAATCATTTCTGAAAAGGTTTTCTGGAAATGTATGCCTCCTGCTTCCCTTCCTTCTGCATGTTAAGTGCCAAGAACAAAAAATATTTCAGAGTTCAGCTCTCAGTATTTCTGTACAAGATTTTTATTTTTAAACAATTACACAAGAGATTCATGTTCATTATAGAAGAATTAGAAAATGCAAATAAGTGGAAAATACAAATTTTACATTGCATATACTCCCCAAACACAAAAATATTTTCTATGTATTGATGCATATCTTGTATATGTATAGACATGTATATGTATATGTTTATGTATATGCATTTCACTCATTCAGTAAGTGTCTACTAGGATTCAAAGGACACATCAGAGAAGGAAACTGACAAAATTTCCTGCCCCTATAAAGCTTAGCTGGTCAAGCCAAACAAAAGTAAAACAAAAACAATATACAGTATGTTAGAGAGTGAAAAGTGCTAAGGAGTAAAATAAGGCTGGTAAGGGAGATAGGAAATGCTGGAGATTCTGTTTTAAACAGAGTTGCCAGAGAATGTTTCATTGGTGTGAGAGCTGAGCAAACCCCTAAAGGAAGCAAGGGAGCAAAGCTATAGGGATGTCTGCTGGAAGGGTTTTCTAGGCAGAAGGAACAGCTATGTCAAAGGCCCCATGATGACAGCATGCCCAGGGAGTTGGAGTTGCAGAAAGGAAAAAGAAGCCAATATCAAAATGCATTTGTTTATTCTTTCCATAATACCTTATTTGACCCATGAATTATTTGAAACGGTTTAATTTCCAAATGTTTGGAGTTTTCCTAGACATTTGATTGTTACTGATTTCTAATTTAATTTTATTGTTGGTACAGAACATAGCAAACAAAAACAATGTTGCCTTAGTTTAAAAGAAGTTTAATATGTGATATGCTTGTTGGTATTGTTTCCATTTAAAAAAAAAAAATCATTGACTTATTTTATGGCCCAGAACATGATCTATCGTAGTGGATATATTATATACACTTGAAAGACAATATTTTTGTTTGCTGTTGGATGGAGTATTCTATCAATGTCAGTTAGAAAAAGGTGGTTAATAGTGTTTTTCAAATTATCTATACCATTACTAATTTTTCTTGGCAGAGCTAGGGGTCTCTCTGTGTTGCCCAGGCTGGTCTTGAACTCCTGGCCTCAAGTGATCCTCCTACCACATCCTTCCAAAGAGCTGGGAGGATTACAGGCATGAGCCACCACAACCAGCCCTTTACTGACTTCTAAAATTTAGTTTTTCTATTGTTTCTGAAAGAGAAGAAAATCTTTCCATATTAAAATCTCTCTTAATTTTGTGTCTGTTTCTTGGTTTAATTCTGTCAGTTTTTGCTTTATCTATTTTGAACTCCTATTCATAAACACATACAGAATTATGATTATGTCTTCCCACTGGGAGAACTTTTATTATATTCAAAACTTTCTTTATCTTTGGTAATATTCTTTGTCTTGAAGTTTGCTTTATGTGTAATTGATATAGCCAGTGAAACCTTCTTTTGGTTAGCATTTGCAGGACATAAATTTCTTATCTTCATTTACTTTGAATTTATTTATTTGTGTCTTTAAGTTTAAAGTACATCTCTCATTAACAACATACAATTCCCATGCTTTGTCTTAGAATCTCTGCATTTTTGTAAGTATTTTTACTGTAAGTACATCTCACATAGCACATGGTTGGGTCCTGCATCTAACTTTTGTCCAGAGTTTTTTAATTGGGTGTTTATGTTCTTTATGTTTAATGTAATCATCAATATGGTTCGATTTAGATCTCCCGTTTTATTGTATGTTTTCCATTTATCCCTTTTACTATTTTTTGTCTTCCTCCATTCCTCTTTTCCTCTCTTTTTTTGGCTTATTTGAATATTTTTCACATTTTATTTTATCTTTTATCTCATTAGCTGTTTACATTCAAATTTTACTTTATCTTTTATCTCATTATCTGTTTACACTCTAGGGATTACAGTACACATATTTACCTTTTATAGCCAATGTAAAGTAAATATTGCACCACTTTACATAAACTGTAGAAGCAGTGCAAGTATATAGGCCCTATTACCAAGGGCCCACTACTTACGTTAAAGTGTTTATATATACTATATGTACTCAGGTTACAAATACAATCATATAAGTTAAAATTTTTGCTTAAAACAGATATATTTACATATACAATTGGAAAAAAAGGAGAGCATTTTGTATTCATCTGGATATTTACCATTTTAAACATTCTTCATTTCTTCCTAAGGATCCAATTTGTATCTACTATCATTTTTCTTCAGCCTCAATAAACTGATTTAGTTTCTTTAGCATTTCTTAAGATGCCAGTCTGCCATTAATTTTTATTCATGTATTTGGAATTATCATAGCTTCCTGATGAGTTGACCTAGTTTTTATTATAAATGCCTCTCTTTGTCCCTGAAATGTTTCCTTGTTCTGAAGTCCACTTTGTCTGATTTAATAGGACCATTCCAGGATTCTTTCAAGTAGGGTTTTCAGGGTACAACTTTTTCCATTCTTTAATTTTTAACTTATGTCTTTATACTTAAAATTGGTTTCCTGTAGACAGTATACATATGTAGGTCATAGTTTCCATCCAATCTGACAATCTTTACTTTTATTGGAGTGTTTGGAACAGTGCTATCCAATAAAAATGTGAATCACAAATATAAGCCACATATGTAATTTTAAAAAACTTTAGTAGATACACAAAAATCGAGTGAAAAATTACTTTAATATATTATTTTATTTATCCATACATATTCAGAATATTATCATTTAAGCATGTTATTAATGGAAAAAAATATCAATGAGATATGTAACAATATTTTAACTTATACTAAATCTTTGAAATTCAGTGTTTTACACTTATATCATATTTCAGTTTGGCCTAGCCACAAATTATACACCTAATAACCAAATGTGACTTTAGTATCAGATAGCACATTGTATACAATGTGGATATCAATGATATGGAGGTTAATTCTTTCATCTTGCTCTATATTTCATAGTTGTTCCACATATTCTCTATTTTTCCCCCAATATTCCAATTAGTGAGCTTAGGAAATTAATTTAATGATTATATTGTGCCTCTGCTGTTATCTATAACACATGTTTTATTTTCAGTGATTACTCTATGGTTTATCATATACACGCTTAGCTTGTTAGAGTCTATGTTAAGATACAATTATCACTTACATAGAGTGTTATAACCTTATAGGAGTGTATCTTCATTTCCACTTTTCCTTTTTGTGCCATTGTTTGTCATATATTCTACTAATGCTATACAGCTCACCATACATTGCTATTATTTTTGCTTTAAACAGGAAATTCTCCTCTACAGAAGTTTTTTAAAGTAAAAAAAAAAAAAAAAAAAAAAAAAATGTCTTTTTGTATATTCACCATTCCCTGCACTCTTATCCCTTTTGCAGATTGAACTATATATTTGGTATTAATTAATTTTTGTCTGAAATTTTCCCTTTAGCATTCCTTTCAGTGCAGGTCTTCTTAAATTTTCTCAAATTTTATTGGTCTAAAAGTCTTTATTTTGCCTTCTGTTTTGAAAGACATTGTCATGGGTGTAGCATTCTTTTTTTTTTTTAGTATCTTAAAATATTATTCCAATGTCTTCTGGCTTTCATAGTTTCTGACAACAGGTCTCCTGTAATTTTGCTTCATGTTTCTCCCTTCGGCATGTGTGTCCTTTTGTCTCTTGTTTCTTTTAGGATTTATTCCTTATCACTGATTTTTCAGTGATTTTATTACTGAAATTATTCCATTGGTATTGCTTTCTATATCATTATTATGTTTGTTTTTTCAGATTTATTGAAGTTTTATGTCTATGTTGGTCATCACATTTATAATTTTTTTTTTACCATAATTGTATAACTTTTTTCCTGCCTTGTTCATTTCCTTCTCTTCTGGAACTCTTATTACAAATCTGATAGCGTGCTTAATAATGTCATTACATATTTTTTCCTCTTGCCTTTAAGTTCAATGACTTTTCCTACTCTGGTGCCTAGTTTGCTTTTAATCCCTCTCAATGTGGGGCCGGGCGCGGTGGCTCAAGCCTGTAATCCCAGCACTTTGGGAGGCCGAGACGGGCGGATCATGAGGTCAGGTGATCGACACTATCCTGGCTAACACGGTGAAACCCCGTCTCTACTAAAAATACAAAAAATGAGCCGGGCGAGGTGGCGGGCGCCTGTAGTCCCAGCTACTCAGGAGGCTGAGGCAGGAGAATGGCATGAACCCGGGAGGCGGAGCTTGCAGTGAGCTGAGATCCGGCCACTGCACTCCAGCCTGGGCGGCAGAGCGAGACTCTGTCTCAAAAAAAAAAAAAAAAAAAAAAAATCCCTCTCAATGTATATTTTTTCATTCCATATATGGATTTTTTATCTCTAGACATTCAAGTTGAATTTTGTTTACAAATTCATTATGATCTTTCTGTTTAAGACATCATTATACTCACGTTTTGTTTTATGCCCTTTCCCATATTTCTATATTAATCACACCTATTTTTTAACTTCACAGACTATCTTTTAGAGCTGCTTGAGGTTTATAGAAAAAAAATAGGCAGAAAGTACAAAGTTCCTATATACCCTCTCCCCCAAGATTTAAACAGTTTCCCCTATTCTTAACAGTGTGGTTAACTTGTTATAATTGATGAACCCATATTGATACATTATTATAAAGTTTATAGTTTAAATTTGAGTTCCCTCTTGTACTGTTTTATGGTTTTTGACAAATGTATTATGACATGTATACACCATTACTGTTTCATACAACAGTTACAATGTCTTTAAAAATCCTCTTTGCTCCACTTATTCATCCCTCCTTCCCTCCTTGAATCCCTAGTAAGCACTGCTCTTTCGACTTTGTCTTCAGTTTTGCTTTTTCCAGAATGTGATATAGATTGAATTATCCAATATGTTGCCTTCAATTGGCTTCTTTAACTTACAAATATGTATTTAGGAACCTTCATGTATTTTTGTGGCTTGATAGCTTATTTTTTTAATTGCTGAATAATGTCCCATTTTAAGTGTATACCACAGTTTATCTGTCCACCTATTGGTTGCTCCCAAATTTTTGCAATAAGAAAGCTATTTTAAACATTTATGTTCAGGATACTGTGTGAAAATCAATTTTGAATTTAATCAGGTAAATACCTAGGGCCACAGTTGCTAGATCAAATGGTAACACTATCTTTTGGATTCTAAGAAACCACCAAACTGTCTTCCAAATAAAAATGAAGATACAACTCATCAAAATTTGTGAGATGTAGCAATAGCACTGTTTCAAGAGAAATTTACAGAAGTGAAGGCATATACTAGAAAACAAGGAAAATCTCAAATCAATAATCATAGCATTTATCTGACAAACTTTAAAAAAAAGTAATAATACTGCTTGCTGCATCTGTTACTTACCTATAGAATGATAAACAGTCTCCAGCTATCATAGTAGGTTTGCACATTTCTTCTTGTAGTTTTATCATTTTTTTCCCATACATATTTAGACGGTCCATTGTTAGGCACATACACATTAAAGATTTTATGTATTCTTGGAGAATGGACCACTTGGTCATTATGTAATGGCCTTCTTTATCACGGATAATTTCCCTTATTCTGATATCATCTTTGTATGAAATTAGTATAGCACCTCCAGCTTTTTTTTCATTCATTTTGGCATAATACATCCATCTCCATTCCATTACTTTTAATCTATTTATGTTTTGACATTTAAAGTGCTTTCTTGTAGAAAACATGTAGTGTTCTTTAATTCACTCTGATAATACTTGTTATTGTATTAACCATTTATAATAAAGTGATTACTAATATGATTGATTTAATATCTACCATACTTATAACTATTTTCTATTCACTCCTCCTGTTTATCTTTTTCTTTCTTTCTCTTTCTTCTTTTTTTAATCTTTTTGTCTTTTCTCTAGTTTTAATTGAGCTTTTTACATGATTTCATTTCCTTTCCTCTCTTAGCACATCAATTATATTGCTTTTCTAAAAAATAATGTAGCGCTTTTCCTAGATTTTGCAATATACACTTAGAACTAAATACATTTTCAAATAACTCTATATCACTTCACGTGTAGTACACAAATCGTATAACAATATATTCCTATTTTTCTCCCTTCCTTATAATATGGACCTCACTAATTTCGCTTATCCTTAACCAATAATCACCATATATATTGCTGCTATTAGTATTTGGTACAAAGTATTATCTGTTAGATAAACTAAGAATAAGAAAAAAATGTATTTTATTTTATTTTTATCTATTCTCTAGTGTCTGTCTATTTCTTTCCCTCCCTCCCTTCCTTCCCATAGTTCTGTTTCCAACCTTATTATTTTCATTTTCCCTAAAAATAAATTTTCCAACCTGTATTATTCTTACCTGTATTATCTTCACTCACTCTGAAAAACTTACTTTAATATTTCTTGCAAGGCCAGTCTACTAGTAGCAAATGTCCTCAGTTTTTGTTTGTTGGGTGTTCACATTATGTACATGTTAGCTCTCCTGTAGTTGTCCCACAGTTCTTTTGATATTCGGCTCCACCATTTTTATTCTTTATTCTCATTTCATTTCAGTTTTGGAAGTTTCTATTTACGTATGTTCAAGCTCTCAAATTTTTTCCTTTCCATATCTTGTCTACTGATGAGCCTATCTAAGGCATTCTTCCTTTCTATCAGTGTGTTTTGATTTCTAACATTTTTTCTTATTCATTCTTAGAGTGTCCATCTCTCTGCTTATATTATCCATCTTTTCTTGCATGTTGTCATTTTTTTCATTAGATTTCTTAACGTAGTAATTATAATTTTTTAAATTCCTGGGCTAATAATTCCAGTGCTTCTGCCACATCTGGGTCTATTTCTGATGCTTTTCGCTGTATCTGTTTTTTTATCTTTTAGTATCCCTTGTAATATTTTGTTGAAAGCCATACATGATGAACTGAGTAAAATGAACTGGGATAAAGAGGCCTTTGGTGTGAAGTTTTATGGTTATCTGGCTGAGTTAGGCTGTGTTTGTTGTTTGCTATACATATAGAGGTCAGGAGCTATAATTCCCTTTGGTGTCCTTGTTTTTGTCTCGAATGTTACCTTTGGGTTTTACTGGAGATTCCTTCTTAAAAGAGCATGTGAGCCTCAGATTTCTTTTATCTGTAACCCACTGTTACTATACAGGAGCCTGGTTGAAATGTCACTAAACTATGAGGGTAGGGAAGTTACAATTCAATCCTATGATTTGGTTCCAGTCTTTTACTGAGCCTATGTTTCTGGCCTATAAGTTTCCCCCATGCCCTCAGGGGAGACAAAATGGCTAAGGGACTTGGGATTTGGGTATTTCCCTTCTCCCATGTCAAAGGCCAGAGGGAGCTAGAATTAGATATTCCTTTCTCTAAATTGGTTAAGCTCTGGCAAAATCCAAGTCAATTGGCTCTGTTAAAATAGTTTATTTTGAGGGTAGTCTTATGTTAAGTAGACCAGAACGTTCTGGACTTATTTCAGAATAATAACTTTCCTCTTCCACTATTGGAAGCATAAGATAAGTTTTCCCCTGTGTTCACCCTGAGAAGCTGATGGGACTACTAAAGGTAAAAACGCTAATCAAAGTGGGGGATCCTACAAAGCTGTTTCTCATGCAGGTTCTAACTTTCAAACTAGTCCTCTCTGAGCCTCTGACAATTCATCAATTATGGTTTAAGCATTCCTACCAGAACTGGGTTGCAGTGGGCTTCTGCTCTAGAATGTCTGATCCTAGTGAACTGTGATTCATAGGATATGACTCTTTCTCCAGTTTTCGAGTTACATTGTGGTTTATCCTGATCTCAATTCTCTGATGAATCTATAAAGATTGTTGATTTTTAATTGTTCATCTTTTCTCTTTTTGAGTGTATAAAGTGACAATCCAAACTCTCTACACATTGGACTGGAAACTAGATCATAGTATTTTAAGGCCTTTGTATGTTAATTGTGTTATGTTTCTTATTTCTGCATTTCTTTCAGTTGAATTATATTTCTCCTAATCCAAGTTTTTTTTTTCTGCTTCTTTGATAGCCTAGTAATTTTTAATTGAATTCTGGACATTGTTAATTACTTATTGTTCAATGATAGACTTCTTGCATTCTTTTAAAGATCCTTGTTCTTTGATCAGGCAGTTACATGTGGGTGATATTTATCTTTTCAAGTTTTTTTTTTTTTTGAGCATTTTAATTTTTTTTAAATTATACTTTAAGTTCTAGGGTACATGTGCACAATGTGCAGGTTTGTTACATATGTATACATGGGCCATGTTGGTGTGCCAAACACATTAACGTGTCATTTACATTAGGTGTATCTCCTAATGCTATCCCTCCCCTCTCCCCCCTCCCCACAATAGGACCCGGTGTGTGATGTTCCCCTTCCTGTGTCCAAGGGATCTCATTGTTCAATTCCCACCTATGAGTGAGAACACACGGTATTTGGTTTTCTGTTCTTGTGATAGTTTGCTGAGAATGATGGTTTCCAGCTGCATCCATGTCCCTAGAAAGGACACAAACTCATCCTTTTTTGTGGCTGCATAGTATTCCATGGTGTATATGTGCCACATTTTCTTAATCCAGTCTGTCACTGATGGACATTTGGGTTGATTCCAAGTCTTTGCTATTGCGAATAGTGCCATAATAAACATACATGTGCATGTGTCTTTATAGCAGCATGACTTATAATCCTTTGGGTATATCCCCAGTAATGGGATGGCTGGGTCAAATGGTATTTCTAGTTCTAGATCCTTGAGGAAACGCCACACTGTTTTCCACAATGGTTGAACTAGTTTACAGTCCCACCAACAGTGTAAAAGTGTTCCTATTTCTCCACATCCTCTCTAGCACCTGTTGTTTCCTGATTTTTTAATGATTGCCATTCTAACTGGTGTGAGATGATATCTCATTGTGGTTTTGATTTGCATTTCTCTGGCCAGTGATGATGAACATTTTTTCATGTGTCTGTTGGCTGTATGAATGTCTTCTTTTGAGAAGTATCTGTTCATATCCTTTGCCCACTTTTTGATGGGGTTGTTTTTGTCTTGTAGATTTGATTTCTTTATAGGTTCTGGATATTAGCCCTTTGTCAGATGAGTCGATTGCAAAAATTTTCTCCCATTCTGTAGGTTGCCTGTTGACTGTGATGGTAGTTTCTTTTGCTGTGCAGAAGCTCTTTAGTTTAATTAGATCCCATTTGTCAATTCTGGCTTTTGTTGCCATTGCTTTTGGTGTTTTAGACATGAAGTCCTTGCCCATGCCTATGTCCTGAATGGTATTACCTAGGTTTTCTTCTAGGGCTTTTACGGTTTTAGGTCTAACATTTAAGTCTCTAATCCATCTTGAAATAATTTTCGTATAAGGAGTAAGGAAAGGATCCAGTTTCAGCTTTCTACTTATGGCTAGCTAATTTTCCCAGCACCATTTATTAAATAGGGAATCCTTTCCCCATTTCTTGTTTTTGTCAGGTTTGTCAAAGATCACATGGCTGTAGATGTGTGGTATTATTTCTGAGGGCTCTGTTCTGTTCCATTGGTCTATATCTCTGTTTTGGTACCAGTATCATGCTGTTTTGGTTACTGTAGCCTTGTAGTATAGTTTGAAGTCAGGTAGCGTGATGCCTCTAGCTTTGTTCTTTTGGCTTAGGATTATCTTGGCAATGCGGGCTCTTTTTTGGTTCCATGTGAACTTTAAAGCAGTTTGATCCAATTCTGTGAAGAAAGTCATTGGTAGCTTAATGGGGATGGCCTTGAATCTATAAATTACCTTGGGCAGTATGGCCATTTTCACAATATTGATTCTTCCTATCCATGAGCATTGTATGTTCTCCCATTTATTTGTGTCCTGTTTGATTTCACTGAGCAGTGGTTTGTAATTCTCCTTGAAGAGGTCCTTTACATCCCTTGTAAGTTGGATTCCTAGGTATTTTATTCTCTTTGAAGCTATTGTGAATGGAAGTTCATTCATGATTTGGCCCTCTGTTTGTCTGATACTTGTGTATAAGAATGCTTGTGATTTTTGCACATTTATTTTGTATCTTGAGACTTTGCTGAAGTTGCTTATCAGCTGAAGGAGATTTTGGGCTGAGACAGTGGGGTTTTCTGCATCTGCAAACAGGGACAATTTGACTTCTTCTTTTCCTAACTGAATACCCTTGATTTCTTTCTCTTGCCTGATCGCCCTAGCCAGAACTTCCAACACTAGGTTGAAGAGGAGTGGTGAGAGAGGGCATCCCTGTCTTGTGCCAGTTTTCAAAGGGAATGCTTCCTGTTTTTGCCCATTCCATATGATATTGGCTGTGGGTTTGTCCTAAATAGCTCTTATTATTTTGAGATACATTCCATCAATACTGAATTTATTGAGAGTTTCTAGCATGAAGGGCTATTGAATTTTGTCAAAGGCCTTTTCTGCATCTATTGAGAGAATCATGTGGTTTTTGTCTTTGGTTCTGTTTATAGGCTGGATTATGTTTATTGTTTTGTGTATGTTGAACCAGCCTTGCATCCCAGGGATGAAGCGCACTTGATTTAATTTTTAAAAAATTGTTTATTTAAAATTTTATTACGTATATTTAAGGTATACAATGTGCTGTTATGAAATACATGTAGATTGTAAAATGTTACTGTAGTGAAACAAATGAACATTTCTATCCTCTTACCCATTGTTTGTTTTTATGGCAATAACAGTTAAAATCTATTCATTTAGCATGAATTCCATGTGTGGTAAAATTTTATTGCCTATAGTCCTCATGTTATACATCATGAACTAGCCTAGAAGTCTTATACTTTGTATCTTGTGACTGACATCTCCCAATTTTCTTCCTTCCTCCTCTGCCCCAGAACCACTGTTTTCTTCTCTATCTTTGTATATTTGAGTTTTTAAAAAATCCTCATTTAAGTGAAACCATGTAATACTTTTCTGTCTTTGGTTTATTTCATTGTCCTCCAGGCTCATCTATGTTGTGTCAAATGAGAAGATCTCATTCTTTTTTAGGGCTGAATAATATTTCATTATTATTACATGGGATATAAAGAAATATACCACAGTTTCTTTATCCATTCATCCCTTGATGTACAGTTTGCCTTTTCCATACCTTGGCCATTATGAATAATGCTGCAATGAACATGGGAGTGCAGACATTTTTATGAGGTGATTATTTCATTTCCTTTGGGTATATTCCCAGAAGAGAGATTACTGAGTCATATGGTAGTTTTATTTTTAATTTCTTTAGAAAACTCTATGCACTTTCCCATAATGACTGTACCAATTTACATTCCACCAACAATGTATAAGAGTTCTCTTTTCTCCTCATACTTGCCAACATTTGTTATCCTTTGACTTTTTGATAGTAAGTTAAATCATCTCCTAACAGGTATGAGATGATATCTCATAGTGGTTTTGATTTGCATTTCTCTGATGATTAATGATGTCGATTACCTTTCAAGCCTTCTTTTTGACCTTTGTACCCAACCAGTAATTTATCCACTCTCACTCTCCCCCATTTTGTAGTTTCCAATGCCTATTAGATCCATCTTTATATCCATGTGTACCCATTGTTTTAACCTTTGCTAATGTGTTCAGAGGAACCTTGGTTTGAAGGCAAATTCTCCTTTATTACCAAGGCCCAATGTTTCTGAGTACTCTACACAATTCCCCTATGAATTAGGTCTCTCCTGTCTGCTCTTGAGAATACAAATTATTTCCATCTTTATGTGTGAATTCCTAAAATTCTTTACCCCCTGGCTTTTCCTATTGTTCTTTCTACAACTTCATGACATTTTATCCAACATTTATGCAGATCAATGCTCAGCTAAAAACTTGTGGGTTTTTTTTAACCCTTCTGCAGGTCTCTGAACCCTTCTCACTATGCAGCTTCTGCTCTCATATTCTTCTCCGTAAGTTCTTGACACTCCAGCTTTCCAGCACTTTGATCCCTGTCTCTTTAACTCTGTGAGACTACATGGCTCTGCTTGAGTTTCTACCCTGGCCTATGCTTCAGTAATCAAGCAAGGTTAATGGTAATGGTCAATTCATATGTTTTCTTCTATCAAGTATCACAATCTCATGCTCCTAGAACTCTGAATACCCTTGTAAATTTGTTTTCTTCCTGGTCTCTAGTTATGGCTTATTCCTACAGCAGTTAGTCCTTCACAAACCTTTGGCGATGTCTCTGTGCTCACACACAACAACCATCTAGATGTGTGGTCACCTTGTTAATTTAGGAAAAATGTTATTTGGAAACTGGTGTTGTCTGATAATTGTTAATAATGAATAAAGGTAATTCTTGATTCCAAACAATTTACATTCATTGTTCAAATATCAATGATGTTTGTCTTTATTAATGCAATGAATTCATTTAATATAATTTGTACACTGTAGAGGAACTGGAGGGTTAGCTGCCAACCAGCAATTACAAGATTTCTCCGTATTTTTCTTATAAGCTAGAAAATTCTAGAAATATACATTTCTTCCTTTCCTTTTTAAAATATAAACTTATCTGTTGTCCACTTGGGGATATATCTTTTGTTTAAGAGCATTTGTGGGACATGTAAAATCTTACCAAATCATTTTTTCCAGAGAAAGCAAACTGAAGGTACTATTTATTTGTTATGCTCTGCTATTCAATACTATAAAAAATAAAAGAAAAAGCATCTAAATTATTCTATTTTTATCAGTTATTTTACACAGAAAAACTATACAATTAGAGTTGAATTTCATAATTACTTTTTACTCCAAAATGGAAAATGTGTAATTAATTAAAAGACTCAGAATACTGCAAGATTTATTTTTTGCTACCTATTTTCTAGTACCTAAAATAGATGAAGGAGGGGCATCCTTAGATCAGCACACCTCACCTTCCCAAACCAGTCACTACTTTTTACAAGTTTGATGTAACCCAAAGTAAAGTTTAATAGCAAACTATTAAATATAGGCATAGTGTCTTTTTCAACATTGTTACTTCAGTGGTGAGAACCACTCTTTAAAACAATTGATATGTGGCTCTAAGTCGTTGGAATAGGAATGGGCAAATTTGCATCATGAATCCACAACACTTGGAGTAAAGAGTAATTATGAAATTCAAATAACCAAATCCAGTTTGCCTAGGATGCTTTTGTTATGGATATACATGTCGACGTTCAAAATTCAGCATCACAGGGAAGCAATAAAGCTAGTCAAAGAAAATATACTGAAGGTAGAAAGACACGTGTCAATGACTCAATGTATCAGGTTGGCATATATGTGAAACAGTGATTTTGGACTTACCATATAGGGGACTGAAACATTTCAGCCTATCTCTCCTCGGAGTAAAATTCCACTGTGGAGAGGAGGAGCTTTGTGAGGAATTCCAAAGAGCTGTAACATTGCATGAAATATCTAAGGACGAATTTAATATCTCACTCTCGGTTCAATCTTTACATCTAGATTGACAGAAAATAAAATAAATGTAATCAAAACCATTTACAAGTTGCCATTCACTAATGTTGTCTGTTTAGTTGAGTAGTAGTATCATATCACATGTTTCTATTTCCCTTGGTATTCTGTCCTTACACAGGTATTTGTTTCTTCTTTTTCTTATTCACAACCATCAGGTAGGCAATTGACATTTGTAGTGTAATGAAAGAGAAAATAGAGACACAATAAAATTAAGCAAGTTACCAGAGTTTATAATCATAGCTACCAAACCCTGTATTCCTAGTTTATTTTTTCACATATTTGCACTATCTCCTGGGCATATATAAAATAGAGACATGGGCCAGGCACCGTGGCTCACACCTTTAATCCCAGCACTTTCCACTTTGGGAGGCTGAGGCAGGACAATTGCTTGAGGCCAGGAGTTTCTGTCCAGCCTGGGTAACATAGCAGGACACTGTCTCTAAAAAAAAAGAAAAAAAAAAAGAAAAGAAAAACCATATATGTATATGTGTTATATATATACACACACACAGGTATGGTGGCATGCACCTGTAGTCCCAGCTACTCAGGAGGCTGAGGTAGGATCGCTTGAGCCCAGGAGTTCAAGGCTACAGTGAGCCATAGTGGTGCCATTGCACTTCAGCTTGGGTGACACAGTGGGATCCTGTCTCAAAATAAATAAATAAATAGTTTTAAAAATAAAATAAGAAAAATAGAGACCTGAAAATGAAAGATGACATACACATTCATTGCCAAATATGGAGACAGAATACACTTATTACAGATTATAACTGCCTCCTCCTCTCATCCCTCCTTAGTAAATGCAGTTCTTATATAGATGGTACAGTTATCTTATCCTAAATGTTTAAGTCTAACTCATGAGAGAGACAGATTTGGCATTAAGAGTAATAACATATTTTCTAACATTCAATATCATTTCTCATCAATTATCTTATTCAAGTTTGCTTTGCAACTATATTCCTCTCACTTGTTAAATATCACTGGCAAACTGTAATAGAATTCCTGGACCTTGGTTCAAAGCTTTAAAGAAATTTACTCATGAAAATCTCTTCTGCATAATACGTAACATGTGGATTTCTTGGCTTATGAAGAGACCTTCAGAAGGCATGATTCTTTAATAATCTACCATAAAGAAAGAAAATGTTTTTAAAGTATGTTTAAGATAAAAATAATCTAATTATATAATTATGGATAGAGAAAGAAAGAGCTCTATGTGGTTAGCCTGGATCTAACTATGAGAATGTGATTTTCATGGAATTGGCATAGTTTACCAACTGAGGCCACAAATATTAAATCGCTCACCATAGGTGGGCTTTCTGTAAGATTTTAATTATGGACAGCCAATGACTGCTCACATATCAATTCAGCTTGAAATCAAACATGGCTGTACTTCCTGTATTGAAAGATCACATTTGATTAATATGTAAATTGCTGGCAAAAAATGCTAAAGCTCCTTGTTGACCCATTCTTCTTCCTTGGTAGCCAAGGTAGGAACACATTTTGCCAATGTGAGAAGTTTTTCAGTTTTCATAGGTTGGGAGATTAATTCCAAACTTAGGAAATACTTTAGTTTTTTATGTTGTTTACACTTAGCAAAGCACAATTGCCAGTTTCAACAAAAAATATGGACTTAAATACTTTCTAAGCAAATAAACAAACACATAAATATTAAAAAGACTTGTAGGACCAAAAAATAAGAAATAAAGCCATATAAATCTCTTTTGGTTGCACAAGGATACATAACCTAGAAATTTAAGGATCTAGTTTTCTTTAATAAATGCCTGGATTTAAAAGTCACAGGGAAAAAAAAGTATTGAAAAAATAAAGTTGAGGTTTTATTTTAACTGTATTATTTATAAAAATAATTTATGAAGACATGACTTCAAAACATAGCTGTGTCATCCTTTTCTAATTCATGTATAACAAATGGCAACGCTTTAAATATGTGTCTGTCTTTCATAATATGATGCATGTTTTCCTTCCCCATAAAACCTCAACTCATGTATAACAGTATTTTTAACTAATAAAACTGCAGTCATCCAGGTAAATTTAGACAAGTATAAACTAACTAAATAGATAAATTTTTTCATTTGACATTACTTCAAAATTAAGGTTAACAAAATATCACCTGGGACTAATTTTCTTAGGCTCAGACTGTTCCGCTCTGTGTTTGTAAGGAATGAGAAATATGAAGGAAGAATTTTTTCTCTCTCAAAGATTTTCAACTGGGCAGTGGTTAAAAAAGAATCAGTCATCGGAAGCCATTTTGAAAATTAACAATCTTTTCAGTGGAAAATGATGTTTTAGAGTGTTTATCTCTTTCGATTGTATATATCTAGTGCATATGTATAGACCCAAGAAGCCTACTTGTGGGTGTAGAAGAATTTTAGAGCTTGTTTTTTAAAGTATAAAATTCCTAGTGCAGAAATTTATATAAAAGTAAACAGATGGAAGGCAAAAGAACATGTGGCCCATAATTTTAAAAATTGGGAAAAAATATTTTTCTTGATTCATATTGGAATAGCAACCATAAATGAGGACAATTAGCAGCTTTTCTTTTCCCTTTGTTTGAGTAAAATGTTTGTTTGGCTGAAGTAATCAGAATATAAATTTTCCCTGTAAGGGAGTTGCGGACAATAGCTCAATAGTGTATTGGAATTTTATTTTCAACATTTTTTCTTTTGCAAAAGACCAACAGAAAATTGTTATGGTTAATAAAATAGGATTTATAGTAATAGTGATATCACATGTCTAATGTGAACCATAGCAGCTGTATCCAGGGCAATAACCCTTCTCCTTTTTTGTACACTTATTTTGTTCTATACCATCCCAATAAATATGCCTCATTGCAATTCCACTTTCCTTCAAATATTGTTTTCTACAGATCATTTCCAGAGAGTTACATAGCTATTTTTTTGCCACTGATTAGAAAGAATAGGCATAATTTTTTTTCCACTGCTATCTTTTATTTGCTTTGTAAGAGTATTATGACCAAATATGCCAAAGTAGTGTATAATATTGGCCTGTTAAAATCTAAATATTTGAACAAAATTTGAGCAATATTTAAAATAAATCATTTTGTAAATTTTCTAGGTATTGGAGAAAAACAAGGAGAAGGATTAGCTTTCTAATTTATATCAGGATATGAATGAAAACCACTAGGTCTTCTCAAAACGTACACCATTTCTCCAGGATCAAGATAAGATGGCTGACCCGTTAGTTTAGTTCTGATTTCAGTTTTAGCAATGTCTTAGTTGGAAAATGGCAAAACAATATTGTCATGCAAGACTTCCAGGAGTGCATCTGTTTCTAATGTACAGTGCACAATTTAATGACGAGACACTTCAGTGGTCTACCCACTGCAAATCTCAGTTGTTAAATATGTCTGGAGCGAGATGTCTTTAAATAGTAGGCACTTTTTTGGTACATTAGTTTCCTCACACTCAGAAGCACAAAATGTGATTCTAGCTGTCACTTCATGTAAAGCTTTGTTTACTTTAAAATGCTATTTACAGCCTCAATGTCTTGTTCAAACTGATTAACTATAGTGGAATTTAAACTTTTATAAAACCTATTTGTTATGGTTAATGGTTTCAGAATTTTTTCTTTCCCTTCAGACTATGAATTAAGGAATCACTCTAATTGGCATTCAAATGCAGAGCTCTCAAGGTAAATCTTGAAAAAGATAAACCAACAGTATTCCAGAAGAGATTAAAATCTTAAATGTAGCCACAATTTGGTGTAGAGTTTGGACTATAATCATAGGATATAAACACTTTTTTTTTATTCTCCAAGAGACTAGGAATGAAGAGACAAAGTCAGAAAAACCATCCTCACACCACAATACCAAAGCAGTTACCAAACATTATCTTCATTGATGACTCAACTTGGCTAACCACATGCTTGCTGACTTGCTTGGTATCCATCAAATCTTTTACAGCGCATAACATCCCATTATATGTGGTTAAATGTGGTTGTCCTATTTAGAGTTAGTCTAACCAGTATTACAAAGAGATAACCAATGTTGAATGATAATCCCATATTTTACCAGCAGGGTAAGGAAAAAACTCATACTAAGGAAATATAAATTGAACTTTTATTAACATTGTTAAAATACTATTATAAGCCCCTGTTTGAGCTATGGAGAGATAGTACCTTAAAACAATCTACTTCACACCTCGTTTAGAATATCAAATAACTCCTGAATTTAATACCATCCTATTTAGAGTTGAAAAAAAATTTTCCTAGCGAGATCTTGTTCTTTTTGCATCAGGTAATTGTGAGATAAATAGGACTCTCCTGATTAATGTAAAGAATGTGAAGATAGCTTTACAATTAAGTTAATAATTTTAATCCTTGAGTCAGCAAAGACGATTACAATCAGTTTCTTAAGAAAAATTATGGAGATGATAGATGATGTGACGTCAAAGATTTATTTTGTCATTACTTCTCTAATTCAGTCTCTAACTCCTATTTTAAGGGAATTATAAAGATATCTTCCATACATTATTGCTTTCCAAATGCCTGGGGCAAACATTTTTTCTGTAGCCAGATCTTTCCCAACAATTTAGTTTTCTCCTGATATCTTTTTCATGACTCCCAACCACTGTGTACACAGAAAATATAGGAAACTTGTAATAAATGACAAATTCTCACTTCAGAAACTTAACTTTGCTGGGAAAATAAATCATAATTAGTCAAATTTAAATTATTATTTGATCTATCTTCTTATTTGGGTGACTGCTATAAAGATGATTACATGAAAAGGGACACAACTGTGGACTTTTGATTGGCTATTTTTATTAAACCTTTAAAATTTAATTCAACACATCATGCTTGATTACCTACTATCTGTTGAAAGTTTTTATAAGTATTTTGGATAAATAAGTGAAGATACAAATAGGAATTTCTTGCCATATTCAAGTGAGGAGACAGAAAACAAACAACAAACAGGATAAGAAAAATATAAAATAGGCGAGAAAATGAAAAGTCCTACATACAAGGAAAGGAAAATAGAGAACGGGGAATCAACAGTCGGGTGGTTGGAAAAATAAGATGCATGTTGCCATATGAAATAGAGTGGGCTGGCCAGGCTTTATTGAAAAAGTGAAATTTAAGCAAAGACTTGAAAGAGATTTTGGAGTTACCTAAATGAGCATATTTGAGAACAGAACTTTTCAGGGGGAGGAAATAGCTAAAGCAATAGATGAAGAAAGGTGAATAAAATAGGGATGATGAGGAGGTTGGGGGTTTCTGGCGATGGAGGAGTAAGTGAGAGACCCATAGGTGAGGTCAGAGTGGTATTGGTGGGGTTTGCAGAGCAAACATAACATCCACGCAGGGTCTTTGGGCATATTCAAGGACTCTCCCTTTTTCTCCAAGTACAACAGGAAGCCATTTCAGAGTCTAGAGCAGAGGCATGCTATGACACGACTCATATCTTCAGAACAGTACTTGAAATCTTGAGAAGAGACTGCTGGGAAAGCAAGTGTAGAACCAGGAAGCCTAGTTGAGTGAATATTGCAGTAACCCAGGTGAGAAATAATAATGGCTTAAAACAGAGTGATAGCCAAGGAGTTGGTGAGAAGTGATCAAATCCAGGACATATTTTAAAGAAAGACCCAACAGAATTTTATAATGAATTAGGTATGAGGTGGGAGATGATGCAAAGGTCTTGAATTGAACAATCAGAATGTAGTTGCCATCAGCTAAATTGGATAAGCCTATGCTCAGTTTGGAGGGCACAGATGAGGCCATCAGATTAAGGAAGATAGAGTAAGCAAGCCTGTGAAATGGTACTGTGAGGTCAAGTAACATGAGAACCAAAAATTGACCATTTAGACTAGTGATCTGAAGGTTATAAGTAAGCTCAACAGTATCATTTTTTGGTGGAGTAGTAGGAGTAAAAGGAAAAGAGAACTTGGAGACAAAACATCTGCATATCTCTGAAGAGCTTTACAGTGACGGAGAGCAAAGAAATGTGATGGCAGCCATTAGAGGAGAAGTGGTTAACAGATATTCTTATTTAAGATGAGAGAAATGATAGCATGAAAATAAGAGAAGAGTGGACAATTTATGAACACATGTCTGAGTGGACATAAGGTGATTGACATCTAGTGCACAAGTTGAAGAACTGCATTTGGATAGGAAGATGGAAGAAAAAGCACACTGGTAGATGGGAACATGGCAGTAGAAGCTTTATAGAAATTCTCTTAGAATTGATCTAAATGCTATAAGCTAAGAGTAAATGTGAAAAGGGAGATTTTGAGACAAGCATAAGGTATTAAATAGTTTTTGAAGAGACTGGGTGCAATGGCTCATGCCTATAATTCCAACACTTTGGGAGGCTGAGATGGGAGGATCACTTGAAGCCAAGAGTTTGAGATCAGCCTGGGCAATATAGCAAGATCTTATCTCTACAAAATTAAAAGCTAAAAAAAGATAGCTGGGCATGGTGGCATGTACCTGTAGTACCAGCTACTGAGGAAGCTGAGGCAGGAGAATCGCTTGAGCTTAGAAGTTCAAGGTTACAATGAACCATCTATGATCACACTGCTGCACTCCAGCCTGGGGAACAGAGTGAGATCCTGTCTCTAAAAAACATAAATGAATGAGAGATTTGTCTTAGTGCCTGGCAAACTGGTTTGAACAAAACTGAAAAAGTGCCTCCAGTTTAAGAAAATCAATCCTCAAGTTTAGAGGGTTATAAGAAGCCTAACTCTATTCTAAAATTAGAGACTGTATTATTTTTTATTTCAGTTTTATTATAGAATATATCAAAAACATAAAAAGTAATATAATGAATGGTTATGCATTGATCACTCAGCTTTAATAAGCATCAACTCAAGGCTAATATGGTTCATTATACAACTATACCCTCTTTTTTTCATTGACTATTTTAAAACAATCAATATATATAATCTTATAACCTACATATCATTTTATTTAATCTGCAAACACTTCAAGATGTATCTCTAGATGACAGGCACTCATTCTTATAAATATGCCACTACGATACCTAAAATATAATAACAATGACTCTTTATCATTGATTAACTGCTCATTGTTCCCATTCTACCAATTTGCTTCAGCTGAAATCCAATTAAGATCACAGCTTTGCCGATGAATGATTTTTTATTATATCTTTAATTCTATAGTTTGCCATCCATCTTATTTTTTTCTTTGCAATTTGTTTCTATTATTGATTATTCATCTTAAACAATTTGTCACACTCTGAAATTTGCTGCTCACTGCATGTTCCTGGTGAATTTCATATCTCCTTCTGTTTCCTTTACTTTTTATAAATTGACAGGTAGATCTGGTGGTTCGGTCATATTTTGGTTTATTTGGGTAATTTAATTTTCATAGGTGGTGTTGTATAACCAAATCAGGATTTGCACATCAGTGGTCTCTCATTTTGTTATTTTTTTTTCAGCAATTTCTGATAATTGTCTAGATCTGTTAACTTAATAGGAGTTATAAAATCTTGACATTCTACTACTTATTTCTCATGTATTAACTGAAATAATCACAGAGCAAAATGTAACCACAGACTAGTTTCTCATCCTGAAGTACAGCTCATTTAGAAAAAGCTGAAAAAAATCTTGATTATTTATTATTATATGGGAATTTTCAAAATAATAACTTGGTTCGTTAGTATCCTCAAAGGTCACCTACCAATGTTTATTTTAATACTGTTATAAACAAATGGATGTACATAAATACAATGGATTTCAACCCATTACATTATTTTTAATGATTCTCAAATTCCCCTGTGACTAGTATAAGGCAGTTCAAATGGATTCTGAGTCTTATTAACCTAATTTTTTACTGAATCACAATAATTTTCAAACATTGAAAGAATAACTTCTCAAAATTTTGTACTGTTCACTTTGCAATAGCTACAAATATGGCACACTTTTAGTTTAATCAGCATAATTAACACTTTTCTATTGCTTTCTTTCTTTAGTTTAGACCAGTCATAGGCAAACTATGGCCAGTGGGCTGACCTCTTGGTTTGAAAATGCAGTTTATAGATGGCCGAATAGGAACAGCTCCAGCCTCCAGCTCCCAGTGTGAGCGACAGAGAAGACGGGTGATTTCTGCATTTTCAACTGAGGTACTGGGTTCATCTCACTGGGGCATGTCATGTCAGACAGTTGGTGCTGGTCCGCAGGTGCAGCACAACCAGTGAGAGCTGAAGCAGGGCAAGGCATCCCCTCACCTGGGAAGTGCAAGGGGGAAGGGAGTTCCTTTTCCTAGCCAAAGGAAATTGAGACACACAACGCCTGGAAAATCAGGTAACTCCCACCGTAATACTGTGCTTTACCAAGAGTCTTAGCAAACGGCACACCAGGAGATTATATTCCACACCTGGCCCAGAGGGTCCCATGCCCACGGAGCCTCCCTCATTGCTAGCACAGCAGTCTGAGATCTAACTGCAAGGTGGCAGTGAGGCTGGGGGAGGGGCACCCACCATTGCTGAGGCTTAAGTAGGTAAACAAAGCCACTGGGAAGCTCAAATTGGGTGGAGCCCACCACAGCTCAAGGAGGCCTGCCTGCCTCTGTAGACTCCACCTCTGGGGACAGGACATAGCTAAACAAAAAGCAGCAGAAACCTCGGCAGAGGTAAATGCCCCTGTCTGACAGCTTTGAAGAGAGCATGGATCTCCCAGCATGGAGGTTGATATCTGAGAATGGACAGATTGCCTGCTCAAGTGAGTCCCTGACCCCTGAGTAGCCTAACTGGGAGACATCCCCCACTAGGTGCAGACAGACACCTCATACCTCACACGGTGGGATACACCCCTGAGACGAAGCTTCCAGAGCAAGAATCAGACAGCAACACTCGCTGTTCAGCAATATTCTATCTTCTGCAGTCTCTGCTGCTGATACCTAGGCAAACAGGGTCTGGAGTGGACCTCAAGCAAATGCCAACAGACCTACAGCTGAGGGTCCTGACAGTTAGAAGGAAAACTAACAAACAGAAAGGACACCCACACCAAAACCCCATCAGTACGTCACCATCATCAAAGACCAAAGGCAGATAAAACCACAAAGATGGAGAAAAAGCAGTGCAGAAAAGCTGGAAATTCAAAAAATCAGAGCGCATCTCCCCCTCCAAAGGAACACAGCTCATCGCCAGCAACAGAACAAAGCTGGATGGAGAATGACTTTGACGAGTTGAGAGAAGAAGGCTTCAGTCAATCAAATTTCTCAGAGCTAAAGGAGGAACTACGTAACCAGCACAAAGAAACTAAAAACCTTAAAAAAAAGATTTGATGAATGGCTAACTAGAACCACCAATGTACAGAAGTCCTTAAAAGAACTGATGGAGATGAAAACCATAACACGAGAACTACGTGACAAATGCACAAGCTTCAGTAACTGACTCGATCAACTGGAAGAAAGAGGATCAGTGATTGAAGATCAAATTAATGAAATGAAGCACGAAGAGAAGTGTAGAGAAAAAAGAGTAAAAAGAAATGAACAAAGCCTCCAGGAAATACGGGATTATGTGAAAAGACCAAATCTAGGTCTGATTGGAGTGCCTGAAAGTGACGGGGAAAATGGAACCAAGTTGGAAAACACTCCACAGAATATCATCCAGGATAACTTCCCCAACCTAGTAAGGCAGGCCAACATTCAAATTCAGGAAATACAGAGAACACCACAAAGATACTTCTCAAGAAGAGCAACTCCAAGACACATAATTGTCAGATTCACCAAAGTTGAAATGAAGGAAAAAAATGTTAAGGGCAGCCAGAGAGAAAGGTCGGGTTACACAAAAAGGGAAGTCCATCAGACTAACAGTGGATCTCTTGGCAGAACCGCATGATTATCTCAATAGATGCAGAAAAGGCCTTTGACAAAATTCAACACCCCTTCATGCTAAAAACTCTCAATAAATTTGGTATTGATGGAATGTATCTCAAAATAATAAGAGCTATTTAGGACAAACTCACAGCCAATATCATACTGAATGGGCAAAACCAGGAAGCATTCCCTTTGAAAACTGGCACAAGACAGGGATGCCCTCTCTCACCAATCCTATTCATCATAGTGTTGGAAGTTCTGGCTAGGGCAATCAGGCAAGAGAAAGAAATGAAGGGTATTCAGTTAGGAAAAGAAGAAGTCAAATTGTCCCTGTTTGCAGATGACATGATTGTATATTTAGAAAACTCCATTGTCTCAGCCCAAAATCTCCTTAGGCTGATAAGTAACTTCAGCAAAGTCTCAGGATACAAAATCAATGTGCAAAAATCACAAGCATTCTTATACACCAGTAACAGACAAACAGCCAAATCATGAATGAACTCCCATTCACAATAGCTTCAAAGAGAATAAAATACCTAGGAATCCAACTTACAAGGGATGTAAAGGACCTCTTCAAGGAGAATTACAAACCACTGCTCAGTGAAATCAAACAGGACACAATGAAAGAACATACCATGCTCATGGATAGGAAGAATCAATATTGTGAAAATGGCCATAGTGCCCAAGGTAATTTATAGATTCAAGGCCATCCCCATTAAGCTACCAATGACTTTCTTCACAGAATTGGAAAAAGCTGCTTTAAAGTTCATATGGAACCATAAAAGAGCCTGCATTGCCAAGACAATCCTAAGCCAAAAGAACAAAGCTGGAGGCATCATTCTACCTGACTTCAAACTATACTACAAGGCTACAGTAACCAAAACAGCATGATACTGGTACCAAAACAGAGAGATAGACCAATGGAACAGAGCCCTCAGAAATAATACCACACATCTACAGCCATCTGATCTTTGACAAACCTGACAAAAACAAGAAATGGGGAAAGGATTCCCTATTTAATAAATGGTGCTGGGAAAATTGGCTAGCCATAAGTAGAAAGCTGAAACTGGATCCTTTCCTTACTCCTTATACAAAAATTAATTCAAGATGGATTACAGACTTAAATGTTAGACCTAAAACCATAAAAGCCCTAGAAGAAAACCTAGGTAATACCATTCAGGACATAGGCATGGGCAAGGACTTCATGTCTAAAACACCAAAAGCAATGGCAACAAAAGCCAGAATTAACAAATGGGATCTAATTAAACTAAAGAGCTTCTGCACAGCAAAAGAAACTACCATCAGAGTGAACAGGCAACCTACAGAATGGGAGAACATTTCTGCAATCGACTCATCTGACAAAGGGCTAATATCCAGAACCTATAAAGAACTCAATCAAATCTACAAGAAAAAAACAAACAACCCCATCAAAAAGTGGGCAAAGGATAGGAACAGACACTTCTCAAAAGAAGACATTCATACAGCCAACAGACACATGAAAAAATGCTCATCATCACTCGCCATCAGAGAAATGCAAATCTAAACCACAATGAGATACCATCTCATACCAGTTAGAATCACGATCATTAAAAAATCAGGAAATAACAGGTGCTAGAGAGGATGTGGAGAAATAGGAACACTTTTACACTGTTGGTAGGATTGTAAACTAGTTCAACAATTATGGAAAGCAGTATGGCGATTCCTCAAGGATCTAGAACTAGAAGTACCATATGACCCAGCCATTCCATTACTGGGGATATACCCAAAGATTTTAAGTCATGCTGCTATAAAGACACATGCACACGTATGTTTATTGCGGCACTATTCACAATAGCAAAGACTTGGAATCAACCCAAATGTCCATCAGTAGCAGACTGGATTAAGAACATGTGGCACATATACACCATGGAATACTATGCAGTCATAAAAAAGGATGAGTTTGTGTCCTTTGTAGGGACATGTATGCAGCTAGAAACCATCATTCTCATAAAACTATCACAAGAACAGAAAACCAAATACCGCGTGTTCTCACTCATAGGTGGGAATTGAACAATGAGATCACTTGGACACAGGAAAGGGAACATCACACACTGGGTCCTATTGTGGGGAGCGGGGAGAGGGGAGGGATAGCATTAGGAGATATACCTAATGTAAATGACGAGTTAATGGGTGCAGCACACCAACATGGCACATGTATACATATGTAACAAACCTGCACATTGTGCACATGTACCCTAGAACTTAAAGTATAACAATAAAAAAAAAAAAAGAAAATGCAGTTTATTGGAACAAAGTCATACCTACTTATTTACATATTGCCTATGACTGCTTTCAGTCAACAGCAATATAGTAGTTGTAATAAAGACCAACTACATAGTCATCAAGCCTTAAATATTTACTATCTGGTCCTTTACAGTAAAAGTTTGGTAACTCAATCTTGACAATCAACATAATAAATCATGCCTTTATTTACTATTTCCAGTTTCTGTGTTGTGAATACATTATGCCAATTTCAAATCACTAACATATCACTGAAGGCAGAGTTGGGAAGAAACACACAACATATCATTATATACTGTTTTCAATATATAGATACAAATGGCATAAATAACTACAAGAACATAGATTAAAGCAAATTTAGTGAAATAATTAAGAATTTGTGAATTTTAAAAATGTATTTTTGATCTGGCGCAATGGCTCATGCCTGTAATCCCAGCACTTTTGGAGGCTAAGACAGGCTTGAGCCCAGAAGTTTGTGACTAGCCTGGGCAAATTGCAAAACCCTGCCTGTACTAAAAATACAAAAATTAGTTGGGTCTAATTAGTGGTGTCTGCCTATAGTCTCTACTACCTCGGAGGCTGAGGTGGGAGGATTGCCTGAGTCTAAGAGGTCGAAGCTGCAATGAGCTGTGATTGTGCTACTGCACTTCAGCCTGTATGACAGAGGGAGACTCTGTCTCAAACAAAACAAAACAAACAACACCAACAACTGGGTGAGGTGGCTCAGGACTATAATATCTCAGCATTTTGAGAGGTCAAGGCAGGTGGATCACCTGAAGTCAGGAGTTCGAGACCAGCCTGGCCAACATTATGAAACCCCATCTCTACTAAAAAATCCAAAATTTAGCTGGGTGTGGTGGCAGGTGCCTGTAATCCCAGCTGCTTGGGAGGCTGAGGCAGGAGAATTGCTTGAGCCTAGGAGGCAGAGGTTGCAGTGAGCCAAGCTTGCCCCACTGCACTCCAGCCTGAGCGACAGAGTGAGACTTCGTCTCAAAAAAACAAAAAACAAACAAAAAACCCAGAAAAACAAAAAGAATGTATTATTTTAAAGACGATTTACTGTTACGAGTTTCTACAATTGAATGGTTAATAAGAGCTGTGTTTAACGACCTGCTCACAATAGTGCTGATAATTTAACAATCAGTTCTCACAAGTTAATGCAAGCTGGTTCCAATGAACCACTTCTTATATTCCCACTAGTTGGAGCTTACCAGATTTTATTTTATTTTTTTTGAGACTGACTCTCACTCTCTCGCCCGGGCTGGAGTGCAGTGGTACACTCTCAGCTCACTGCAATCTGCGCCTCCCATGTTCAAGCGATTCTCGTGCCTTAGCCTTCCAAGTAGCTGGGATCATAGGTGCACACTACCACGTCCAGCTAATTTTTGTATTTTTCGTAGAGATGGGGTGTTGCCATGTTGGCCAGGCTGGTCTTGATCTTCTGGCCTCAAGTGACCCACCTGCCTCAGTCTCCCAAAGTGCTGGGATTACAGGCATGAGCCACAGCACCCAGCCTCATTAGTTTTGATTTTGAACCCTTAGTAGAGACACACATCCATTATCCTATTGGTAGTGTTGGCTGGCAAGTTAGCTATGAATGACTAGAAAGACTTTAAAACCTAAATACCTTGGTATGATTAAATATTAAAACTAAATATAATCATAAAAGTGCCTCTTGTAGAAGAAAATCAATTTAGCTAAATCTAAAGAGTGTTTGGGAATTGAGAACACTATTTGAAAGGGAGGCACTAGTAAATTTAAGACAAAAACAACATGTATTTGACCTTCGAAATGCTGTCTTTGTCAGCTGCTTACCATATGTACTTCACCAAGTCCAATCGTAAGTGACTTCCTAGGGTCAGAGTGGACACTATAGGACATGAGTGTGTTATTCCCACCTTCGACCAAAATGACAAACAATAATGATTTATCAAATAATTTCTACCTTTAGAGGTTGGCCACAACCTCACCATCCCTCTCAACATGGAGTTCCAAGCAAGTCACTAGTGACTGATTATAATTAAACATGAGATTAAGCCCCAAAGTCATTTTTGATTTAACATTTCACAGATATATATATAATATATATATATATTCTTATTTTCAATATGCTTCAGTGTACTTCCAGAATAACTTTTAAAATATCTTAAGCTTTTATAAGTAGAATAATACTCAAAATTCCTGAATTTAAACACCAGGCAGGTATAGACTGTCAACCTAACATTTTGGAAAGGCAGAGTATAATTGAAGCCTGCAAAAGGAAGTATTACTAAAATTTATCAGAGATTTGATTTATGAGGTGTTGAGTCTACCCAATTATTTTTCTGCTTGTTAAACAGCACTGAAACTAAAGAAGATTTGGGCTGCTAGAATTAAGGAGCTTTTTCCCAGGCTATATTGTCAATAATATGCATCAGACAAAATGTGAGAAACCTTTCTACATTACGGCTTGTGATCCAGGAAAATCAAGGGGCAGTACCTTCATTCTGAAGTCCCAATAAATGATCTTCTTTGATCAAAAAAGTGAGCCAGACACTAAAATATTGTCACGGAAGAACTGAAGGCAGGGAGATGCTCAAATCCTCCCAAGTCTGGCATTCAGTGCACCACCTGAAAAGAAGTTATTCAAATACAAAGGAATTACCATGTGAATGGTGTTTCCGCACAATTTCTGCATATGCTGCCTTGCATTTTTATCAAGACGACAAACATAAACCAGCGTGAGAAAGCAGGTGCCTTTTTCCACCATATCTTTTGAACATCAGTATTTCCCAGCAGTTAACTGCATGTGATAATGGCCAGAGCACAGAAACGTATTGATTTGGATCCAAACTCTTCACCCAGAAGCAGCTTTTTGTTGTATATTTTAAGCTTGGAGCTTTTGATCCAGATTCATTAGATGGCAGATCATTTAAATAAGAAGGCAACGAGGCTGATTGAGGGGAAACTTCATAAGATGTTGAAGTCTCAAAGAATATTTCAGCTCAGAGGGATTTCTTTCTTGGAGCCAAATTCAGATCCCACCTACAGAGTTAAAGCCATTAATTATTAACCACAGTATTACATATTAAAATTACAAGATATCAGGTTGACAGCACATTGCAACGAGCCTTCAGATTGTGATTTCCCATCCTAATGATGATGATAAGATAGGACTGAATGGCAAATTGCTATTGCTTTCAGTTGAAAATTTGAAAGAGCTGTGCCCTGATCCCTTGTTACAGAGAACTGCTATTCATTCAGCAGCACTGCTAGCAGAAATAAACCCAGGGTCTAGTGCGGTGGCGGCAGAGATGTTAATTCACAAGACAGCAAGCAGAGAGAAGCTGCTAAATGGCACAGTGGGTTAATGACGCACTACAGTGCTTCACCATGGGAGACATATGGGTTGAATTCTGGCATTGTTCACAAGTGAAAATTGGTTTACCAATCTTAGCTTGGTCCCTGGTGGACAGTTGTCCTTGTCCTAGACCTCCTCAGATGTTGTCCTAATTTTCTACACAGGAGAGGCTCAAGTCTGCAAGAAAAGGAAAGTTACTTATGAGAGTGAAATTGGTTTAGCAGAGTTAGAAGAGGAAATGGGCCCAATATCTTCCCTGTTTTAATTCCGGTTGCTGCCAGTATCTCATTTTCACAAGCATAAAAATCCACTCAGGGCCGCAAAAGAAAGGGTATAAGCAAGGCCAATTTTCTTTCTGCTAAAACTACATCCCCAAGAGCTAAGCAGGCTTAGCACTAATTTATTAAAAACAGGATACTTATTTGAAACAGGCCTTGCCCTCAGTAGAGAATCTTAGGACTACCAGCTTAAGAGCAGAATAGCTTAGTCAAAAACTTACACATTTTAAAAAATAGTATAAGATATAAAATAACAGGATTCTATGTAACTCTTCTTATTATAATGCACATGTTCTTAACAGCAAGAGAATGTGCGGAATACTTTTCAAAATGTATTTGTATATTTTAAAGTACTTTTTTTTTAACGTTAAATAAAAGCCTTTCCTTTAACAGAAAGACACTCACTTATTTACTCTCCTATGTGAAAAAATAGTCACTGGTAATAAACATTTAAAAACGGCAAATGAAATAAAATGATGAGAGACGATGTTTAATAAAACTTTATATATAAAGAACTCAAATGAGAAATAAAAGGAAATTACAGAAGTGGATAACACTTTTTTCTAATTCAGAAACTAACAAAGGCTATGGTGACAGAGACTAAAGCATTGAGAGATTAATGAAATGAAAGATTTCAAGAAGTAGAAAGAAATATCCATGGCCTAAAAAAAGGAAAGAAGATTTCATAATAAAAATAAAGACTAATATCTATAAAAGACTTTTGAAAGTGACAAAGAAAAAATAAAAATGCTGAAATAATTAGTTCTTGTGAATTTCAGGCTATTCAGATATTTTCCATCTCTACAATCATTATTATTTTCTGGGATCATGTTAAGATTCTCTCATTAATTCTGCCTTCAATCAATCATTCCTTCTCATCTATCTGTTTTTTTAACTTTTAATTGGTTTTGAGGATGGCTAATATTCATTGTTAACTCTTTTCCCGTTTAGGGGGGAAAAAAAGTACAGCTCATTGCCAGTGATCATTTAATTTGACATAAACACACTCTTTGAGGCTGAAGCAAATCTGAGTTTCATCATAAAACTAAAATATAAAAACTGTTCTTGGAGTTATTTCTAAACAGAACAAACATCAAAATCATCGGAATCATCAGAATTGTCTAGTTTGGAAATATTGACTTCATCAAATTCAGCCAACAATTGTTTGAGAATGATGTTAATATCACACATAGGAATGCTACATTTTCTAGGATTTGACGTTATCATCCCTCGAGAATTACTATATTTTGTAAATGGAAATACGACTACTAAAAACAGAATACTGTAAATACAATGATTTCTTTTGTTTCAAAAGTCGACACACCAGAGTGATGTGAAAATAACAATAAAAGCCAGATACGTTGTGGCAAAGTTCTCAGGGTAAATGCTGCAGCCGCAAGCACTGTCGGCAGGTATTCTTGGGGCAAAAGGGAAAAAAGTTAAAAGTACATACTCGGTAGCCAAACACTTTGGCAGAGGAATCAAACAGAAAGCAAGAGATTTATAAACATCATATTAAAGTAAAAAATGAGAGAAAAATTCAAATGCAAACGTATTTAAACAAATAATTTACTTATTTTACAACTCATGATCCCTAAAGATGGTAGAGGCATCCAGTCCGCAATTCCCTTTCTTTTGGAAACCAGTCTCATCCTCTCTAAAAATAGTCAGCTTCATGAAGCTAAAGTCATCCCTTATTTACTTCCAACAAGACTCATTTGTTCGTGATCTGTTTGTCCTTCAATTCCCATTCCCGTTCCTATACCCACAGCTGATTTTCAAATGAGTTTTCAAAATCCTCTTCTTACATGTGTCTCGTTCTCTGTTTGCATTGCCTCCACTCTCCTGGCCTGCTCAAATCTAATTTGTCTCTATTTCCTCCCTATAAAGCTTTCATTGATACTTTTGGTCCATAGCGATCTCCTCTTCCCCTAACGATAAATGACTCCCCCTCATTAGGAATTAGAAAGCAGCCAAATCCCTGACTTGGAATTTCCTATTTGATTTTATATGACTATGAATTTTTCAGGAGTCTTTCTCTAGTTTCTCCAGATTTTAAGATTAAGAAAAATAACTTGTATGTACAAAGTCATTTTTTAATAAATATAGAAGTATATATGTGTGTGTATATATTCCTTTTCTGACTTTACATATTTATTTTGATATTTCAAAATACCTAGCACATTGCCTTATTCAGAGGAGTAGTTTAATAAATATGTTTGAATGAATGCCCACCATAAAATAATTACAACTTCTTTTTCTCTGTTAACAGATTATCCTCCCCAATTCTAATCAGCTATTTAAAACCTTCATAAAATTTAAATGGAACACAAAGCAGAATCATTTAATTCTTAGCTATTAAGGTGATAATGACAGATTTTGAAAGTAATGAGACAGCATTTTGATTTTAAAATACTCCATTTAATACTTTTAAAATTATGATATGATTCAAGTGCAATTTTGGATTATTTTAAAATAAATTGTGACAAATTTGAAATTATTTAAAACCCTTTAAGAACTTTCCTACATAGAGCATTAGATAAGGGCAGTTTTTATTTAATTTTAGGGAAAGTAGCAGGATCAATGAGAAATATTTATGTATAAAAGAACTTGGACTGCCAAGTTGGACTAAATATATCTAAAATTTAAATTACTACATTGAGACTTTAAGAACCTGTAGCTCCATGTCAATGGGACTTTGGTCCACGTGCTTTCTTCTGGTACAAATGATTTTGAATAGAAAGTACCGAGGCCAGGCACAGTGGCTCACTCCTATAATCCCAGCACTTTGGGAGGCCGAGGCAGGCAGATGACGAGGTCAGGAAATCAAGACCATCCTGGCTAACACGGTGAAACCCCGTCTCTACTAAAAATACAAAAAAATTAGCCGGGCGTGGTGGCGGGCGCCTGTAGTCCCAGCTACTCGGGAGGCTGAGGCAGGAGAATGGCCGTGAACCCGGGAGGCGGAGCTTGCAGTGAGCCATAGCCGTCAAAAGGAAGGAAGGAAGGGAGGGAGGGAGGGGAAAAGAGAGAGAGAAAGAAAAAGGAAGAAAGAAAGAAAAGAATCGAGCATGGTGGCTCATACCTGTAATCCCAGCACTTTGGAAGGCTGAGGTAGGAGGATTGCTTGAGCCCAAGAGTTTGAGACCAGCCTAGGTAACACAGCAAGACCTCATCTCTTAAAAAAAAAAAAAGTCTCTAAAGTCACCTTCACAGGGTTAACAAGAATTCTAGGCAAAAATATAGTTATAATTAAGCATTAACTAGGCTGTGCTCTGACTCACTTTTTTGTAATCGAAAGTCACATAGCCCTAGATACTGACCATTTGCATCCCAACTATTCTTATAAATAGGATTCGTGATTATAGAATCATAAGGTTTTTAAGAATTGCTTAAGCAGATTCTGAATTTCAGAGAAAGAGCTGACACCAACCAGTTTGAAGACCCTCACAGAAGAATCGAATCAGTATTGAAAATGTCGTTTCTTCATCTCCCTTTCCCAAGACTTCACCCTGCACTTTTCAACCATTCAACGATCTCCACACTTTAGTCCACTCCAAAACTCTTAAAGTCCCTAGCCCCAGACTCCTTGGGGAGATGAATATGAAGTTTCCTCCCACGTCCTCGTTCAGCTGCCCTACGATTAAACCTCTTTCTCTGCTGCCACCCAGTGTCTCAGCGTATTGACTTGCCCTGCACGCAGGGCAATGAACCTATTATGGTTATACAACCATAAATAGAGCAATTACCAATAGAAAGGTAATTTTGCTGTAATAAAAGAATAGCACAAATAGCAGAAGGAAGAAACTCAAGGGGAAAATTTGTAACCACTAGCAGCGTAACATGTTTTTGGAGATGTATCCACAAGGACAGCACTATAGCTGGGGACCGTGGACAATAGATGAAGCCAAAGGGAACCATAATTCTGTCTATGGACCAGCACCTGATCTGGATGGATTTCTTCATTCAAGAATCTATTATCATTTAAAAAAAACAAAAACAAAAAACAAGAAACAAACAAAAAAAAAAACCCAGCAGTCACAACTATAAGGCAGGCTATAAAATGTCTGCAAAATAGAAAAAAAATAATATCTGAAATGATTTTCTAGAGCCAAGGTTACTAACCAGTGTACTGTGGCATACCTAAAGGTTGCAGATAGGCCACAGATGACTGAAATTTAATCTTCTCAGCTCTCAAAGTAACCAGAGAGAACTTGGGGTAGCTGGGACCCATGCAGCAGTCCAATCAGTTTGCCCTGGGACATCATCAAATGTTACCCTTTTTCTACATGTGTAAAGAATGGTGCCAAAAAAAAAGTTCAAAAAATTATTTATCATTCTCATTAGTTTCCCAGTTGACATGACTTCTATAAAAAAGAAGCAGGAAGTTGATAAGATTTGAATATCTGCATTTGTTTATATTATTCTAAATGCAAACATAAGGTTTCTGGATCAAGGCAGATTGTAACCATAGTAGTAGCTATATCTGTTACCTACACTTCAATTTCTTTCCCCCCTCTGGAAAGAAGAGCCATGTGGATAGGCTGACATGTGTGTGTGTCATACAACAAGAGAAGAGCCCTATAATTAGGAATCTGGCAGTTAATATCCATGCTGTCCAACTGACATCCTTACCTCCTGTGAGAAGAGGAAATAATCTCTCCAACGTAAACAAATTATTGGGTAGAGAAGGGGAAGATTCCTAGGTTCTTACCTTTGGCATACAAATAAATGTCTCTAGGTGTTCTATAAGAATAAAATACAAATTTCTGACCTGTCACATAAGCATTTGCATGATCTTAACTACACATATGTCTCCAGCTTTATATCCTGACCCTGTCTTGATTAAACCCTGCAATTCAACCACAGTGAACTTATTTTACACTGCAGTATGCCATAATTTGTGCTTTCAGGTTTATATCTCCTGGAAATTATGCAAGGATCCTAGTTTCATGTCCCTTGGAATATAAATATACAAACATGTTCAAACAAACAAGGACGTCATCAGGTAAAATTTGAAAGGCTGAAATAAGACCTCCATATACATACGAAAACAGAATTTTTCTGCATTAGAAAATCTTAAATAGAAAAAAATTTTATCCTAGTCATAAATTGGCATATGCACAAAATTAAATTATCACGGCAAACACCAAATCTCATAGGCATAAGGGACAAAACAAAGGTTAGAACAAGTTAGCCATTGCTACAGCCAGTGTTTTCAGAGTGGTTACAATGTTTCAAGACTTTTGATATGAAGTACCCGATGTTTGCCTTCAGGAACTTATTCAGATGTGGGATTTAGACAGAAAATGACAAGACAGTGAGTAAGTTCTAGGAAGGGGAAAATTAAACAGGGGCAGCAATCTCAGTAAGGGTTTGGAAAATGGTCTGAGATGGCTGATTCTGGAATGATGAGTGAGTCAGTATAAAGACCAGGAAAGAATGTTCCAGAAGGGGATGGAAACAGGGGTGTATGATTTGATGGGAGGGGTTTGTTACGCAAATGAAGGCAGAACGCTGTGGATAAAACAAATGATGGCATACTGCAGTGTAAAGTAAGTTTACTGTGGTTGAATTGCAGGGTTTAATCAAGGCAAGGTCAGGATATAAAGCTGGAGACATATGTGTAGTTAAGATCGTGCAAATGCTTATATGACAGGTCAGAAATTTGTATTTTATCCTTATAGAAAGAATTGCTTTTGAAGGATTTTAAGCAGAAGAGTGATCTTTGAGAAATTTTCATTGTAGTCCTTTAGGGTTCAAATCCTCTGTCTACCATTTGACCTTTGGCCTAATAGATATTTCCTCCATGTCTCAGTTTCCTTATCTGTAGAATAGAGATAATAACAATACTTAAACAATACAGTTGTTGTAAGGATTAAAGGAGAATTATTTGGCAAGTACATGACACATAGTAAATTTTCTACAAATAGCTATTATTATTAAGGGATTTTAAACAGAAGAATAATACGATTGGAATTTAGGGAAGTCTT
Source organism: Theropithecus gelada (assembly GCF_003255815.1). NCBI lineage: Eukaryota > Metazoa > Chordata > Mammalia > Primates > Cercopithecidae > Theropithecus > Theropithecus gelada. Next base: position 94,282,636 of record NC_037683.1, read on the forward strand.
TCTGGCTGCATTGTGGAGGCAGATTCAAAGGTGTAAAACTGCATGTAGACAGAACAGTTAAGAAGCTGTTACACAAGAATCCAGAAAAGAGAAGAAGATCCTTTGAGACAGAGTATTGGCAAGGCACACAGAAATAGACACGTACAAGCTATACGTAGAAGGAAGAAGCCATAGACAGAATGATTAAATGAATATAAGGATTGAGTGATTGCACCCTGTACTTTAGAGCATTGAGAATTGGAGTTCAATAATTAAACATTTGATGATGATTTTGATTGTTTCCAATTAACTGATTGACTTTGTCTTTCCCTATCAGATCCATTAGGTGTCTTTTTTTTTTTTTTTTTTTTTTTTTTTTTTTTTTTTTTTTTTTTTTTTAAGACAGGATCTTGTCTGTCACCCAGACTGGACTACAGTGGCACTATAACTCACTGCAGCCTTGAACTCCTGGGCTCCAGTGATCCCCCTGTCTCAGCCTCCCAAGTAGCTGGGATTACAGGAGCACACCACCACTCTTAGCTAATTTTTAAAAAATTACTTTTATAGACTTGCTATCTTGCTCAGACTGGTCTCAAATTCCTGGCTCTAGCAATACGTCCACCTCAGCCTCCCGAAAGACTGGAATTACTGGTGTGCACCACCGTGCCTAGCATTTTCATCATCGTATTATAGTGCGTAAAAAACAATAGACATGTTTTAATATGTTATTTTGTTTGTGTGGTAAGATGATTAATTTGGCTCTGGGAATATAAATGTGAGTATGATTTTGTAATGCAAGATAGCAGTCTGTACAGGGGTTGTATATGAAAATTTTAGCTGTTGGAGTGAGTGTGGTTATCAAGGAGATAATAGGCAGTGAGAAGACAGTGGGTTGGGCATAGAACCCTGAAGAACATGGGCAGGTAAAGGAAGAAAAGCCTTGAAAGGATTCTAAGAAAGAATGTCTGAAAATTGGAAGAAAGACATGGAATTTGTGTGTCAACAAAAGTGGAAAATGGTGGTTTAAAAGCAACAGCAATACAAAACAGTCTTTTAAGCAATTAAACAGTAGGAAATGTTAAGAGGTCAAGTATAATAAATAGCAAGATACTGGCTAGTGAAGTTTACATACATTATAGGATAAGGAATATAAAATGGGATTCAAGTAGTGACAATAAAATTTAACTTTTTAGAGGTTACTAAGCTACAAAAAAAAAAAAAAAAAAAAAAAAATCCGGCAGAAATAGGTAGGTAATCAGAAAGAGAAATCATGTTGTGCAGATAAGTGTGAAACTCCCTAAATGTTGACAGGATAATTAGTAGAGTAAAAATCCTGAAAAGGTCAGGATTGGAGCTGGCATATGGAGAAATTATCACTGGGCAGGGGGAGGAATCCTTCTTCCACTATAAGAAACAGAGGAGAGGATGGGCCAGGTATGTTTTCAGGTTCAGGGACAGAAATATAAGACTTATTTTCTCCATGCATCAGAAGCGGGGGCCAAGAGGGACACATGGGAATCCTAAAGAATGTGGGTAACTATTAAAATAGATATTATAGAGAATGGAGGACTGAAACAGTAACAAAGAAAGACTGCTAGGTGGTAATGAAATTGGAAACCATTGTGTCATTTCCCTAAGCATTGCTTAAAAACCCAGGAATAGGAATAAAGAAGATAGACTGTAGGGCTGTTCGGGACTGGTATGCCTCCAGGCTATTGTGACAGGTGGCCAATGCATAAATCAGTAAGAGGACATTGTAAGGAAAAAAAAAAAAAAAAAAAAAAACAAGAGTTAATGTTGCAGGTCTTCATAAGGAACAATTTTGTCCCCTAAACCCCAGAGAATATTTGACAACGTCTGGAGACCTTTTTGGTTGTCACAACTTGGGAGGGAGGTACTAATGGAATCTAGGGGGTAAAGGTCAAGAATGCTTCTAAACATCTTATACTACAGAGAACAACCCCTCACAAGAAAAGGATTTTTCTGGGTTAAAAATATCTAAACTGGTTTGGGAACTGAGGAGAGGTAGAAGGGAGCTTACAGGGAGAAATGAGAGAATCGAAGTACAGAATGCCTCCTGTAGTAAAGGGCATAATTTTATCAAGTGGAGAGAGGGAGGGAGAGAGGGGAAAGGAGAGAGGGAGAGAGAAAGACAGTGAGAGAGGGGATGTGAATGAGAAGGAGAGGAGAAAGTCATGGTCTGAGAGTGGTTTATCATTGTTAGTGTTTCACTACATAACATTTCAGAGTTGGAGCAGTCTGGAATGACAACAAATCTGTGCCCATAGAAATGAATGGCTGAAGCAGAGTGGAGGTGAAAATCACTAGAGATGAGTAATTCAAGGATAGTTTACGTCACTCAGAATAATGGCTAGGCTAGGGAGAGTGAGAAGGATATCAGTGTAAGTGATAAAATCTTTAGTGAATAAGGTCTTGGAGGAAAGATTGTGATGCAGCAAAACTATTTTTATGTATAAAGTCAACATAAATAACACACAGTTCATCTATAGAAAAAAGAATGTAAAGGAAATTGTAAAATATACTTAAAATATTGTCTAAAGGAGAAGAAAAATAGTGATTTTTCACTGGGTGGCATTTTTCTATACTTTCTGAAATAAATATTTGTCTATGATAAGAATAAAAATTAGTAAACATGAGAATACAATACTTTTAAAAGGAAAGAAACAGTGAAATTCCGGTGTGTAGTTCCCTCACAGCCCATCAGCTGAAATCTGAATAGTTGCTGCATTTACAATTATTATTTTGGATCCAGTCATTGCCTCATTTTACCCTAAAACAAACAATGTATGTTTTGCTCTAAAATAAAAAAGTATAAAGAGGTTCTGCAACTATCTATACAAGATTAACTTGACTCAGTTATAATACTAACAGGGATTAAAGGAATTTGTGAAAATTGTTGTGGAGAATATGATCAATAGGTGAATAAATACAGTTTCTATGTATCTAAATTGTTGAAACCAGATAGTATCTTCAGTGATTGAAAGATGATTCCTTGATTTTTTTGTTTTTAAATGTAGTCCCTGACTACAAATTCCTTAAACTCACGGGAGGTAAATAAACCCCAACACGTCACCAAAATCATATTTAGTGCTTAGAATCTATCTACTCCTTACTACTTTTGAGAGGAAAATGTGTTTGCCAAACTTGATCTGGACCAGGCTTATCAATAGGAGAGTATCCATAACAACACTAAAGAACCCCAAATAATCATTATTCATCATAAGACGTTTGTTTCTTAGAGACCTTATTTTCTACTGCTAAAAGTATTTAGGAGATATAATTTTAGATATATCATTAGTGCAACGAAAAGTTAATACATTTCTTAGAATTTATTTTACATACAGAAAAATAAATCCACTTGTGAATAACCCCTCTAAAAAGCATCACACTGATTTCTAGATATTATTATTTGTGACAATAAATCTAAATTTCCCTTTCTTAAGAAGTTTATAAGATGTACATCTTCTAACTTATAACCCTTATGAAAGCCAGGATGAAAAGACAGTGCTATAGTTTGATAATGTTCTGAAACTGGTAATTGCAACTTCCTAGATTTGCCAAATATCTCAGCAGTTAAACATTCTAAAAAATAAGAGTCTAGTTCTGCCCTCTAACATACTATCTAGAGTTAATGGAATAACTTCAAATCAAATCAAATATTTCTAATTCAAACTTAATCTGCCTCATCTTCTGTGTGTTTATGTGTCACATACAAATTTTTGTCTCTTAAGGTAATCATTGCAAACCGAATTTTTGGGTCAAATTTTTGTCTCTTAAGGCAATCATTGCAAACCAAAATATTTAGTTTGCTAATAATAACTAAAGAGTTACATACAATGGCTAGAGTGTGGAGAGGTGATATGATATCTTCAGTCTCATAGATGGTGAAGAGGCCCTTCAGGGTGATGTGACAACTACAGAACATTTAGATGCACTTTTTATGAAGCCAACTGGGTATGAGTATTCAATAATATCTCAGGAGATTTATCTGAATGACAATATGATAATTACAATAGCTCTTTAATGTCCAACACAACTGGCAATATGGGATCACCTGCTATCCTTACGCTTACTAAAATTACATAAACACATACTTTATAAGAGGTACATAATTGCCGACTAAAGCTATATTAGCTAAGAAAGGAAGGGATTTTAATCCATGTCAAGGCAGTGTAGGTTTATATTTTTTAGTTCATGTGTTTATTTTTTTTTTACCATAAGCAAGTGTATTAACAAAAATTGTTTTGTTGAAATAAATAATTCATTTAGAAGTCTTCCTCATCCCTTTCTTTGTAATGCTACATGAATTTATACATCTGCTTTTTTGTGCAAAATTTTAAAATAATGTGTATATAAATTATATAAGTGAAAGTTATTCTGCACTAATTAATGGGATGTTACTTCCTATAAAAAGAAGACTAAAAATTAAATATTAAAATTATGAGAATAAAGTTCCATATATCTCAAAGCAACATTAGTATCAATTATAATTAAGTATGACTAGACAGAGTCAATACACTAAATTCTGAACCAGAGTGTGTCTGGTCACCTTTGTATTTTTTTCCTTTGCACATTACTAGATATGTAGTTAGTGCATAATAAATGCTTATTAGAACAGGTTAATTATGGACACTTAAGGTCAAGCTATGAGATGAGTACATGAAAAAAATTGAGCCAATTGCCTTATTATCACACATTGCATTTTAATAATAGACATATTTTTGAAGAACTCTAGATTATTGTAGGCAATGATTTATTGGGAACATTCTTTCCTCTAAGAGTTAATCAAATGAAAAGCTAGTGTCAGTCTGTAGTATAGACATGATCCTAGAATGAAGGAAAGGTATAGAATGAGAGTGAATAGCTTGCAAAATTGGTGATTATGAAAGTTCCACAAATATTCTGAGACAATGGCACTTTAAATTGTAGGAAATTAAGACCTCAGAAATTTCTTTTCATCTCTGCTTCAGAGAGGGAATAATACATCAGGACTCTAATACCTCAGGATTTCAAAATTTATCTTTCTATTATAATAGGGAAGACAATAAACTTAAAGTACATATAATTATGATTGCCCATGATCCAACTTTAAAAAAGAATAAACTATGGTATGAAGTAATTTAAGCATATTGCTTGCATTGGCTACATAAAATATCAGAAACAGGGTGTTACTTTAAATTATAGCTCTTCCATTAATTTTAATACAAAAAGTTGAGATAATTGTTAAAAGAATTGCCAAAGGGCATAAAGTGTTTTCATCCAATTTTAGGCTTACCCTGATAATCAAAAGGGATTCTTTAGATGAAATGACATGTTAGACCTTCAAATATCAGTCTCATTTCCATGTATTTGTGAATTTTCTAAAATTCCTCCTGGTATTGATTTCTAGCTTCATATCACTGTGCTCAGAAAGTATTCGTAACATAACTTCAACCTTCTTAAATTTGCTGAGGCCTCTTTTGTGCCCTAACATGTGATCTATCCTAAAATTAAGAAACAATTCCATTTACAATAGCTATGAAACATGAAATGCCTGGGAATAAATTTAACCTAGGAAATGGAAGGCCTGTACACTGGAAGCTATAAAGTATTGATGAAAGAAATTGAAGGAGACACAAATAAATGTCCTGTGTTCATGGATCAGAAGAATTAATATTGTTAAAATGTCCATACTACTGAAAACAATATACAGATTCAATGTAACCTCTATCAAAATTCCAAAGTCATTTTTCATAAAAATAGAATAAACTATTTTATAATTCACCTGGAGCCACAGAAAAAACCCAAATAGCAATAGAAATCATGAACAAAAAGAGCAAAGCTAGAGATGTCACTACCTGATTTCAAACTATACAATAGAGCTATAGTAATTAAAACAGCATGATACTGGCAAATAGACACATTGACCAATAAAACAGAATAGGGAGTCCAGAAATGAACCCATGCATGTTTGGTCAATTTATTTGCAACAACAGAGTCAAGAATACATGAGTCTCTTCAATAAATAGCATTGGGAAAGCTGAATATTCATATGCAGAAGAATGAAATTGGACCCTTATCACACAACGTATAAACAAGTCAACTTAAAACGGATTAAAGACTTAAATGTATGACCAGAAACTATAGAATCATTAGAAGTAAACATAGGAGAAAAACTATACCACATTGGTCTAGGTAATTGATTTTTGGATCTGATCCCACAAATGCAAGCAACAAAAGCAAAAATAGATGAAACTACATCAAACTAAAAAGATTCTGTACATCAAAGGAAACAACAGTGTGCAGAGACAATCCACAGACTGGGAGAAAATTTTTGCAAGCCATACATTCACTAAGGGGTTAATATCCAAAATATACAAAAAACTCAACCCAATAGCAAGAAAACAAAACAAAAAAACCTCAATTAAAAAATGGGTAAGAGACAAGATTAGAAATTTCTCAAGAAATACATACAAATGGACAACAGATATGAAAAATGCTCAACACCGAATTAATACCGCTATAAAGACACATGCACACGTATGTTTATTGTGGCACTATTCACAATAGCAAAGACTTGGAATCAACCCAAATGTCCATCAGTGACAGACTGGATTAAGAAAATGTGGCACATATACACCATGGAATACTATGCAGCCATAAAAAAGGATGAGTTTGTGTCCTTTGTAGGGACATGGATGCAGCTGGAAACCATCATTCTTAGCAAACTATCACAAGAACAGAAAACCAAACACCACATGTTCTCACTCATAGGTGGGAACTGAACAATGAGATCACTTGGACTCGGGAAGGGGAACATCACACACCGGGGCCTATCATGGGGAGGGGGGAGGGGGGAGGGATTGCATTGGGAGTTATACCTGATGTAAATGACGAGTTGATGGGTGCTGACGAGTTGATGGGTGCAGCACACCAACATGGCTCAAGTATACATATGTAACAAACCTGCACGTTATGCACATGTACCCTAGAACTTAAAGTATAATAATAATAAAGAAATAAATTTAAAAAAAAAGAAAAGAAAAATGCTCAACATTGCTAATCATAAGGGAAACACAAATTAGACACACAATTAGATATCATACCTGTCAGAATAGGTATTATCAAAAAGATGAAAAATAACACGTTGGCAAGGATTTGGAGGAATGGGAACTCTGTACACTGTTGATGGGAATGTAAATTAGTACAGCGATTATGGAAAACTATATGGAGGTTTCTCAAAAAACTAAAAATAGAATTACTATATGACCCAGCAATCCCACTTCTAGGTATTTACCAAAAGGGTTTGAAATTAGTTCGTCAAAGAGATGTAAGCTCTCCTATGTTCATTGAAGCACTATTCACAGTAGCCAAGTTGTAGAATCAACCTGTGTCCCTGAACCAATAAAGGAAGGAAGAAAATGTGGAACATATATATATATATATATGAGGGACTACTAATCAGCCTTTAAAAAGAAGGAAATTCTCTTAATTGCCACAACATGGATGGAATTGGAGAACTTTAAGTGAAATCAGCCAGTTGTAGAAAAACAAATATATCATATGTTCTCATTTATATGTGGCCTTTAAAACAATCAAACTCATAGGAGCAGAGTGTAGAATGTTGGTTGCTGAGGTTGGAGGTGGGAGGAATAAAGAGATGATGGTCAAAGTGTACAAAGTCTTAGTTAGACAAGAAATATTTTTTTAGTTCAACTTCACAGTATAATGAATATAATTAATAAGAGTATTATAAATTTCAAAATCACTGAGATTAAATTTCAAATGTTCTCACCACAAAAAATGTTAAGTAGGTGAGATGATGAATATGTTAACTAGATTGATTTAATTATTCCACATTGTATTCATAAATCATAACATCACTCAGTACCCCATAAATGTATATGATTATACATTGTCAATTTATAATAAAAAGAGAAAAAAACAAAAATTAGTCTAAAAGGTAGTTAAGAATAAAGATGCACTCACAAACAGATATGGTTTCCCTACTCTTCTGAACCTCCCTCTTCTGATTATTCTCTTTGTAGAAAGACTTACACTTCTATATATCAGTGGAATTTCTGATGCATTTATTTACCACCACAGACCATAATTTTCAGATGCTTTTGCAAATAAAATGCCACAAATTATTTCTGTTGGATGAACCTCTTTGTTATTCCTTCTGAAAAGTTTTGAAGAAAGCATCATTTCATCTGAAGACAGAAAAAGAAAGAAAACGTTGAACCTAATTCAACCGTGATAGTTGTTTCTGAGGCAGAATTAAAATAGCATAATTTCGGCAATTTTCTTTTTTACACGAATACCATAGTTCATTATTTTACACATTGAGGCACTTTAGAAATACTCACATGCTTTTAATCTATCACTTACTAGTTGGCAATTACTACCATCATCTTCGGTCTTTATGCTCTTAAGAATTTTAACTCATAAAATAACATTGTTCTTATAATTGTGTAAAAACCACAGGAAAAGAAAAATTCCCTGTCTTTATCGGGCCCACTTGTGAACATTTTTATGTTCATTATGCTTATTATGCTGTAACATGTTTTAAAATTAAGATGGATTTGCATGCTCTCTTTGGAAAAAAGAGAAGAAATCAAGAAATGGTTCTCACTGGACTAAATGGGAAAAGTACATTTAAAGGGATTTCAAGAAAATTGAGGTCACTGTCTAGCTTGCAAAATGAAGTTTAAAAAGTGTGCAGTCATAAAAAAAGATGAGTTCATGTCCTTAGTACGGACATGGATGAAGCTGAAACCATCATTCGGAGCAAACTATCTCAAGGACAGAAAACCAAACACTGCATGTTCTCACTCATAGGTGGGAATTGAACAATGGGAACACTTGGAAACAGGGCGGTGAACATCACACACCACATGGGGCCTGTCATGGGGTGGGGGGCTGGGGGAGGGATAGCATTAGGAGAAATACCTAATGTAAATGACAAGTTGATGGGTGCAGCAAACCAACATGGCACATGTATACCTACGTCACAAATCTGCACGTTGTGCACGTGTACCCTAGAACTTAAAGTGTAATAAACAAATAAATAAAATAAAATAAAATGTGTGTGAACTAAAAGTTGGTACCACCTAGGGTCCATACCCAGGTGGAGTGGAGTGGTCCTGTATTATGCTTGCTATGTGAGAAAAATTAAGGGACCAAAATATATATATATATATATATATACTTATGAGGAGCCTTTATAAACTAAGCCAATGGGCAGTTCAAGAAAAATTCATGGAAGGGAAAAGAAAGCCCAAGAAACAGAAGACAGTATCTAGTGAAATAGGTATCTATGTGTAAAAAAAAAAAAAAGTTCTTTCAAAAGCAAGCTGGTTATCTGTAAAAGTGGAGTCTTCATAAGGAACGTCTAATGAATACTGATTTTCTGCAAAGGCCTACTTTTCAATGGGTCACTTACATACTTTCCTGTAGACCAGGAGCATAGTTTAAAAAGGGCCAAAGACTTCTTTAAAAAAATCTCATAGATTGAATACATCTTAATTCTATGTTAAGATTATAGCGTCAGAATTGTTGAGAAGGGCAAATTTAATCCATATTATTAACTAATTTTTAATATACTTTTTAAGAAGACTATATTTATTTTTAGTACTATGGAATTTTGCCTCAAAAGCTTGAAAATTTAAACATCCATCCATGTAACAGTCAACAAAGTTTGTTGATTTCTTTCTTGATGGACATTGAGTTAAGGTCTAGAAAATATAAGAAAAAAAAACTGACATGATCATGTTTTCAGTTACCTTACTGGCCAGAGACAAAAATAGACATTTAACAAACAATGACACAGGTAACTATTATAAGTATAATCGATGAAAAAAATCACAGTCTACTTCATCTAACTTAAAATTGTGAGTGTGCTGCACATTATTTAGGGCTATAAGCCCATTTCCTGTATTTTGAACTTTTTAACAAAATAATCTCTTTAATAAATCCTGTGATTCCAAATAATGATATTATTAGATAAGTGCACCATCCTTTATTTCTGAAGATGCTGTGTTTCAAAAGTAAATACTTTGAAGTTTGAGAAACATTAAAAATCAGGGAAAAAATCATAAGAGAATATCTTTGACTTTTTGTTTCCCCCAACAAAAAAAAAAAGAATCATACTATTAATATATTTCAAGGTAGTAACAGCACTGAAAAGTATATGTTGGCACTTTTTCACTTACAATAAGTTTATAGAATATAGTCTTTACTTTGTGTTTTTTTAATCCTTCTTTGAAATGAAATGTAGAAAGGTCCAACAATAATCAGGCAGTTTGCCACTGAGCCTGTAGCATTTCAAGAATCACAAAGGAAAAATGAATCACTCCTATATACCCTCAAACCACAGTTTCATATCTACCAATAATTTTTACAGCACTTGGGATTTGTTAATAGCTCATTGAAATCATTTCAGCATTCAAACCTCCCATTTTCAATTGTTGATACTTTGTTATTCCAAAATGGCCAGTTAGTCTAGCCAAATCTTGATTCACATCCTACCACAAAAGGTATCTATTTCCACTCACTTTTGCTGGTTTGCATTATTCTTAGTGACTGACTATTGCATTAACAGGTCCAATTTTCATTTTTACTTGCTTTGATTTAGTCAATACAGATACTTAGCTAAGGTGGTGAACTTGGCAAAAGAGCAGCTCCCTTGTAGAATCTGGACAACATGAGAAGATTTAAAGAATGTGTTAAATTATATACAAAACCATGAAAAGCCATGGTTGTTCATTGTCTGAGATTCATATAAATAGGAAAATTGAGACAAAATCAGTAGGGCTGCATTTCAAACTAAATGATATCAAGCCATGTCAATGTCTGGCATCAGTGTGAAATTCCTTAAATACAACCATATGATTTCGGTTTTAAACAAGGTCTATCACTTTAATGATCCAAATGAAACCTTGGATTCCAATTCCACAGGGCAATTTAGTGAAAGCCCTACAGTATTTTTTTGGTCTAAAACCAAGAATTAGGAAGCAATTAATGATGATCAAATGTGAGTGCCATTAAACCCGTATATTTCAATTATATTTCAAAACAGTGTGTTTTTAAAATTAGGTTGTCATAGGGAGTCCTCAGTAAAACTGCAAAGCCCTGAAAACCAAATTAGTTTGAGTCTTATCCTTCTAATATAGAAAAAAGGAAAACAAATATACATGTAGATACATGAAATTGGTATTATTGTGCACAGCATCTGGGCCATACATCATATATGTCACCTTCAATAGCAATAGTATCTTGGAGTTATATGGTGATGTGCCTCCAGATAGCCAAAAATTCTCCTTTATATTAAAGAGTAAAGTATTACTATTAGTAGCAATCATGTTTATAGATGAAGATTTTAATGCACAAAAATACATAATTTACTCAAGGTCACGAGTTCATCCACATTAAAGTCAGGTAAGAATCTAAGATTGCTGTTTATAATCAAATGTCCTATTCATTTGATTAAGAGCTCTTAACCTGGAGCCAAGAGTTTCAGGGACCTTTCAACATATTGAAATTAGACGCAAAATGACATATATGTATGTTTTTCTCCCCTTGCGAAGAGGATCAGATTATCAAAAAGAGTCATGACACAAGATAAATTAAATATTACCTTATTTGACTAACCCATTTATGTACTAGATTTCTATTTAAAAAGATTATATTTATTTCCATAATAAATTTAAAGTTCAGCCAATGTTTTCAAATGGTATGCTAGTAGTCAGATTAAATTAATGTAGCTTATAAATAACTTTGCAGGAAACAAGTTAGATGATGAGGAACTTAAATTCTTAACTTCCACATGCCTTGACATTTAGTCATATTGCATCACAGAATTCACATAACAAAAACAGTTAAATGTATTTGGATTATCATTACTGATTTATAACTTTCAGTAAATAATGAAAACTTCACGTTTTATATGGAAATTGTTCAAAACAGGAGGCAATATTTTTCCCCACATATGTGTAACATCAAATCAGCTGTTTTTTACTCATGAAAATACAACCCAATTTTCTTTCTTTTCTATTTTACCTTTTTGGAAATTTAAACACACACACACACACACACACACAAATACTCTAATTCAGAAAATAATATAATATTAAATATATTTAATTTTCAGAGTAGAAATGCCATACTCTACATTTGCATTTATTTTAATGCTAAAAAATAAAAGTCAAAAGCAGTTTAAATATTGATTTTCATGTGCACTTACAGGTAATTTGGATTTGGTTCTAAGTTGAGTACATTTACCATTGCTCCAATAGAAATAAAACGGTGCAGCCTTTATATGAAATCTTCATATCTCCTCAAATGGGGTTGTATCAATACAAAACATTCAGACTGAGTGGACTGAGTCATTCAAGCAACTCAGTAAAACAATCTGTTTGATAATCTTTACATAGACTTTACAGAAAATTTTTGATTCATCTTGAATATTATTAAAAGCCATGCCATGACATGTGGAGAAATAGGAACACTTTTACATTGTTGGTGGGACTGTAAAGTAGTTCATCCATTGTGGAAAACAGTGTGGTGATTCCTCAAGGATCTAGAACTAGAAATACCATTTGACCCAGTCATCCCATTACTGGGGATATACACAAAGGATTATAAATCATGCTACTATAAAGACACATGCACACATATGTTTATTGCAGCACTATTCACAATAGTAAAGACTTGGAATCAACCCAAATGTCCATCAGTGACAGACTGGATTAAGAAAATGTGGCACATATACATCATGGAATACTATGCAGTCATAAAAAAGGATGAGTTTGTGTCCTTTGTAGGGACATGGATGCAGCTAGAAACCATCATTCTCAGCAAACTTATCACAAGAACAGAAAACCAAACACTGCATGTTCTCACTCATAGGTGGGAACTGAACAATGAGATCACTTGGACACGGGAAGGGGAACATCACACACTGGGGCCTATTTCGGGGAGAGGAGAGGGATAGCATTAGGAGATATACTTAATGTAAATGACAAGTTAATGGGTGCAGCACACCAACGTGGCACATGTATACATACGTAACAACCCTGCATGTTGTGCACATGTACCCTAGAACTTAAAGTATAATAATAATAATAATAATAAATGCCCTATTTCAATTGCTGAAATTTGTTACTGCCTGAACAACACGCAAGCCAATGTTTCTTGACTATGAAATCAATGGTTGAACCATAGACATCAATAGATAGAATAATGATTGCTAATGTTTATGGTCAATCTCAGGAGTAGGGGAGAAACAAAAGCAGCAGCTAGAAATCATAGGTTTTCCTATTCTTTGACCAAGGGATGCCTCACACAAAACAAGGAATAAGGGAAACCAGAGTAGAGGCATAGAAACCATTTATTGGTGAAGCTGACTACAAAGAGCCTACAGCAATGGAAGACAGACTTCATTGGTGCATTTTTGACAGCTGGACTTTCTCTGTTACATCGGTTTGTTGTCTGTTTGTTTGTCTGTTTTTGACGGAGTCTCACTCTGTCACCAGGCTGGAGTGCAGTGGCATGATCTCGACTCACTGCAACCTCTGCCTCTTGAGTTCAAGCGATTCTCCTGCCTCAGCTTCCTGAGTAGCTAAGACTACAGGTGTGCATCACCACATTCAGCTAATTTTTGTATTTTTAGTAGAGACAGGGTTTCACAATGTTGGCCAGGATAGTCTTGATTTCTTGACCTCATGATCCGCCTATCAGAGATGAAAAAAAAAAATGTTTCTCTAGATAAAGGCAGTCTTCCTAGAATGAATGAAAACAAGTATGTCTGCTTTTGTGCAGGTGGTTGCAGAACAGGTACACTCTACTTCAATGTGGGAGTACTTATTCATAAAGCAAGTCATCCCAGAAAGACCAAATGATACTAAACCAATCCAAATGAACAGAGATGTTTCTCTTGCCACAGATGACTTCATCAGGACATCTAGTTTATCAAGCATAACATGAATAAATTATGCCAGGTATGTTTGAGTGATAAGTCTTATTATTGCATTTCCAGTCTCTAGTTTGCCATGTAATATTTCTATTCTATTAAGCAAGTCACATACCATTTCTGTTCTTTACTCTCCTTGTTGATAAAATGAAAAAAAAAATTCTTTTATTTTTAGAAGAAACGTTAGATCTGCAAATTAAGTTAGGAACAAATAGAATTTATTGTCATTATCATCAATGTTGCATTTTTAGTGCTTTAGCTATTTTCTATCTAGATCATTATCACTTTTGGAAAATATTCTGGAATAAATAACCCTCCTCTGTGCTTCCTTAATGCCTTTATTCAAATCTTTTTTTTTCACTCATGACAATTTAAGGAACTTTTTGTGTATCTATTTCTCTGAATGTACTAGAAGCTCCCAAAGCTGAATCTACATCGTACTTACCCTGAATCTCCAGCACTTACTACCTGGCAAATAATATACTTCCAAAATGCGATATGCTGAAACAAATTACTGTATGTATCTTTCTCACATGGCACAATGCTTTGTATGTAGTAGGTGTAGTTGCTTTCCTTATTGACTAATTAAACTAGAAATCATTCATCACCCTCAGTTTATCTTAGAATTTCTTCTTGCTCTAGATCAGTTTATTGACTTACGTAGTATATAGCAAAACAACTTTTTTTTACAGCAAATCAAGCACTTTTTAAAAAATGAGAAAATTATTTGCCTATATAACTGTGGCACATAATTACAAACAATTATAAAATATCCCAAATGGCATGCTAATATATAAAAGAAAGTCAATAACTAGACATAGTTCAAACTCATGGCCAATATTTAGGTTATGAGAATATAAAAGTTGTGCCATGAACTCTTTGCTGAGAGTTTGCATCTTTGAATTATGCAAAGACAATAAATTACAAAATATAACAAGAATTCCATTCTCCAGCTCCTTTCTTATCACTCTGATCACCCCCATCAAATCACACCCCTCACCTTAGTGTTAGAAAACCTGAGAATAAACATAGTAATGCCTGAACAAAGCTGTAGATTTCACTTTGGTTTAAAAAAGTAAGAAGGAGCAACTTCTGCATGGGGGAAGGTGGTCAACTTCAGCCCCATCTAGCCTTCCATGTGAGACAGGAAAATACTAAACTCCACCCCCATCTAATCCTTCTTGTCTCACCTAAGGTGAACCACCTGTGAAGGTCACAGCCCAGGGCACAGGCTCACCGAAAGACCGAGACTAAATCCTACGACTACAGAATGTTTCTCCTCACCCACATCTTATCAACATATTACTTAGAGACCTAAGTAACCCAGTTCCTTTTGTGCAGTACATCATGTCAAGCTTGCAAAAACAACAACAAAAATTATAAGGTAAACTAAAAGCAAAAAAAAAAAAAAAAATCCACAGTTGGAAGTAAGCAAGCAAACATTAGAATCAGACTTAAATATGGCAGGGATGTTAGAATTATCCTGATTGGTATGTTTTGCTTCCTATTCTATTGATTATTAACAGAGAAATTTTGAAGTCTCTAAGTATACTTGTGAATTTGTGTATTTCTGTTTTCAGTCGACCAGTTTATTTTTTGTTCGTTCTTGTAGGGAAACCCTCCTAGGTAGAAACATGTTTAGCATCTTCATGTTTTCTTTGCTATTTTGACCACATTTTTGGTATTTTATGTCCTTTCTTATTTCTGTTAATATTTTATGTTCTAAATTTTAATTTGTATTTTATTAATATAGCCATTATAGCTTCATTTTTAGTAATCATCACATAATATATCCTTCATCATATATTTACTTTTAACCTGCCTACATCTTTATATTTAAAGTGGTTTTCTTTTTGACATCTCATAGTTAGGTCTTGCATTTTATGCAGGTTGGTAAGCTCAGCCTTTTAATTGCCTAGTTAATTTGCATTTAAAGTAATTATTGATAATGTTACATTAAATCTACCCTTTCAAAATTGTTTTATTGGCCGGGCGCGGTGGCTCAAGCCTGTAATCCCAGCACTTTGGGAGGCCGAGACGGGCGGATCACGAGGTCAGGAGATCGAGACCATCCTGGCTAACACGGTGAAACCCCGTCTCTACTAAAAAATACAGAAAACTAGCCAGGCGTGGTGGCGGGCGCCTGTAGTCCCAGCTACTCGGGAGGCTGAGACAGGAGAATGGCGTAAACCCGGGAGGCGGAGCTTGCAGTGAGTTGAGATCCGGCCACTGCACTCCAGCCTGGGCGACAGAGCGAGACTCTGTCTCAAAAAAAAAAAAAAATAAATAAATAAAATTGTTTTATTGTGTCCAACCATCCTGTGTTCCTTTTACTCCACTTTATCTGCCTTTCTTATTTAGTATTTTTTATTATTCCATTTTATATTTATGCTTGGCACATTATTTATACCTCTTTTAAAAACTTCTTGCTAAATGGTTTCCAATATACTTCATTCTACAATCTATAGTCTTTTTTCGGTCTTGTAAAAAAAAAAAAAAGAAGAGCCTTAAAATTCCCAATTTATTGCCACTATCTTTTGAATTAATACTGTCATACTTTCATTTTTTTTCTTATTTTGTTACAGCTAGTGAAATAATTTTCCCTTGTTATATTTACTAAGCAGCAACAACAATGATAATTAACTAACAAATTCACATTTATTAATATTTATTAAGTGCCACATGCTTTGCTAATTTACGTGAATCATACCATTTAATATACAGACCTCTATAAGGTACATACTGTTATTACTTTCATTTAATAGCTCAAGGAAGTGAAGCATAAGGAATATAAGTGACTTATCCAGTTATATATCTTTGCGGTATTATGAAACAGCCAGTCTAATTCCAGCATTTGCAATCTCAATAAATATTTTACAGTTGCTGGCATATGCTAAATTTATTAAATTGTAAAAATTGTTAGTATTTTTTTTTTTTTTTTTTTTTTGAGACGGAGTCTTGCTCTGTGGCCAGGATGGAGTGCAGTGGCACGATCTCAGCTCACTGCAACCTCTGACTCTCAGGTTTAAGTGATTCTCCTGCCTCAGCCTCTTGAGTAGCTGGGACTACAGGCACACACCACCACGCCCAGCTAATTTTTGTATTTTTAGTAGAGACGGGGTTTCACCATGTTGGCCAGGATGGTCTCCACCTCCTGACCTGGTGATCCGCCTGCCTCAGCCTCCCAAAATGCTGAAATAACAGGCATGAGCCACCACACTGGGCCAAAATTGCTAGTATTTTTAGTTTGTTTTCTAAGATTCCCTACAGAAAATGTTATTTTGTATGCAAAAGGCAACTTGCTCATCTTTTTATATTCACCTACTAGCTAATATTTTTGTTTCCTATTTTATTGTATTTTTAGTACCTCCAGAAAAACCAACAAGGATGGTAAAAATAAACATGTATTTTATTCTTGATTTTATAGGGAATGTTTCTATACTATCTTCAGTTTACTAGGATTTTTAACAGTAAAAAATGAGTGTATTTAAAAATATTTAATAAATATTTTAAATTACTCCTTTTCTCTGTTTTTAATCTTTTATCATCACATATGGCATTATGATGGTAGCCAACAAAAATTTCTAAAGAGAAGAAAAGCTATTAGAGCCAAGTAAAACAAAAATTCTCTAACTCAATGGAAAAAATCATATTCACCAATAAATATATAGTAGTTCCCCCTTATCCACAGTTTTGTTTTCCATGATTTCGACTACCTATGGCCCACCACAGTCTGAAAGTAAGTTGGTACAGTATACTAAGATACTGTGTGTGTGAGAGAGTACATATGAGAGAGAAAGAGAAACCACTTTCACTTAGCCTTTATTACAACATATTTTTGTAACTGGTTTATTTTAATAGTTGTTAATCTCTTACTGTGCCTAATTTATAAATTAAACTTTATCATAGGAATGTCCACATAGGAAAATCATATTATATACCAGTCGGCACTATTCACGGCTTCAGGCATCTACAGGGAGTCTTGGAAAGTATCCCTTCTGGATAAAGGGGGACTACTGAAGTGGCGAATAATTTAAACATTCTTTCTAGTAGGCATGATATGATAACATGCAAAACATTTACACTACGTACCTATTATGAACCATAGGATTTGCACAGCTCATAATGACTATCATTTTCCATATGTCAAGTGCCACAAAGACAGAATTTTCCCCACATTCAAATAATGACATTATATTGCTGCAACCTGTTTGGATTTGGTATCCAAATCCAAAAGTTGACTTAATAATTTTAGTGAAGTACAGTGCTGAGTCCAGGGCATTATATTATCAAACACATTTAATTTTTTTGTTTATTGAGGTATAATTGACAAGTAACATTGTATAGATTTATGGTGCAAGACCTTGTGAAATGATTATCACAATCAAGCTAATTAACATCTCCATCACCTCACATAGTTACTTTTTTGTGGTGAGAACATTTAAAATGTACCCTTAGTGATTTTCGAGTATATAATATTATTATTAACCATAATGACCATTCTGTACAATAACTCTCTAGAACATATTGTATCTAACTGAAACCTGGTACCCTTTAACCAACATCTCCCATTTTGCTTTCACCTCCAACCCCTGACAACCACCATTCTACTATCTGCTTTTATGAGTTCAGCTTTTCTTGATTTCCCATGTAAGTGAGATCATGCAATATTTGCCCTTCTGTGTCTGGCTTATTTCACTCAGCATAATGTCCTCCATGCACTTGTTTTAAATGCAGCCAGTGTATTACCATGTGTCATCTAATCCATTCCAAAGGTTAAATGCCAGATTCTGAGAATACAATTATATTTGTAGGATAACCAGAAGTTCTAAGGATTAGGGAAACTCGGGTACAAGTTCTTAAGTAGTAAAAGAATCTCCTTGATTTTGTCTTCTAAATATCAACCAACTGATGAACACATTTTATACACAGAAATTTTCTTTCATCTATCACTACTGATAGCTTCTTGAAACGCAATTACACACACACATGCACACAAACAGATAGACATAGAGATTGAGATAGAGATAGAGATAGATGATAAATAAATAAGATAGATAGATAGATAGATAGATAGATAGATAGATAGATAGATAGATAGACAGACAGACAGATGTTTTCTCAGTCATTATCACCATACTATGGTTAAAAATCAGTACTATAAATCCAAATATAAAATAGGGCTACACAGATCGATTCCAAAACAAATATCTGGACAAATTTTCTGGTTATCCTCTAAGGCTGCATTATTGAATATTGCAGCCCCTAGCCATAACTGTCTATTTAAATCATACTTAATTAAATTAAATAAAACAAGTGACACTTCAGGTGCTCAAGAGCACATGTGGCTGGTGGCTACCCTCCTGGACAGCACAAATATAGAACAATTTCATCATCACAGAAAGTTCTATTGGACAGTGCTGCTGTAAAAATCACAGATGGTCCTTATCACTCAAAAAGAAGAACTTCCACAAAAATTCTACATACTTTCAAATTCTTCTTCATACACCTCTGACCATGAAGCCTCAAGTCTCACTAAACATAAAGGGCCTTCAATCATAGGACAATGGATGTTTCACAATAACAGATGGAAAGTGTAAAAGAAATAATGTCCTGAGTCATGTCAGAATTGTGACTGCCAAGGAAATATTTAATAATGCTAAAGAAGGAATGTCACAATGTTGAAAATATGGAGAATCAATTTTTTGTTTGCATCTTAAATAGGCAGCAACTCTTTGTATGAAAGGGGGTTCAAAATTCTACATTATCACCAGTGCAAAGCAAATACATGTTGAACAGAAACAATACAGTTGCCCAAGAGAGCAAGAGCTGAAACATCTCTCAACTATGGCCAGCATCCTGCAGAGCTCATCAGAAAGGAGCAAAATCATGCATGAGCATAAATTAAGACTCATTACTTGAAAACAAGATGTACTTTTAGCAAGTACATAAGTAATACATGCATACATACATATGATTTAGTAATAGAGTCCTAAAGCAAGAAGTGGTTCCAGCAGAGTAGATGACTGGAACAAAAACAACATAGGATACAATTTAAAAGTTCAGCTGTTTGTAAGCCATGTGGTTTAAGGTTTATCGTTTTTTCTTACGCAAAGTCAGCAAGTTGACATTAAAAAGAAATATATATCCATTTTACT
Source organism: Theropithecus gelada (assembly GCF_003255815.1). Classification (NCBI taxonomy): domain Eukaryota; kingdom Metazoa; phylum Chordata; class Mammalia; order Primates; family Cercopithecidae; genus Theropithecus; species Theropithecus gelada. Next base: position 94,302,745 of record NC_037683.1, read on the forward strand.
TTAATTTATGGGTAGATATTTGTAAAATTCTAATTTTTTGAATTGGGTTTTAGTCTTTGAAAAAATATCTTCCTTTTTTCATCTTTACACACTTCTTAAAGAATATCTAGTTGTTACCATCTGAAAAGGCTCGATTAAATGCAATCCACCTGTCTATAGGAGTCCACATGCTTGTTTCTAGAGTAGAAAACCAAACCGAAGTCCTTTCTCTCTTTATAAAATTCTGCTGAGGCTTATTTCTGTGTATTTATGTGTGAGCACGTGGGTGTGTGTTATATATTACAATCATTCAAATTTTCATGTGATGTGTGATGACATCACTCATTTTTTTCTGGTTGAAATGGAAAGCAGGTCAAACTTTCAGAAAGAGGTTACACATCTACTGAGATTATTATTTAGGAACAATAAGAATTATTGTTATACGTAGGTTCCTTCTGAAGATGTAAGTTATTTAAAAATATGTCAGAGGATGTCACCCTTCTTATGCTCAAGAAAATGTTGTGTTCCCCTTGCTTATTTCTTGCATGTGACTATAACATAATAAAATACAGTAGATAAAAATTTAAAAATATCAAGGACAGCAAACCAAATTCACCTTCATCAGTTGAAAAATAATTCAAAGCAGTTATTTGTTATATGATATGATATTACAGTACATTATCTGATTTTATATGATAAATATGATAATAGTAGTACCAGTTTCAATACAACAGTAACTTTAAAATACTAATAGGTTATTAACTTAAATGTTATAGGCACAAATTGTAAAACCTCTTAAATGTTTTATATTTTGTAATTTGTAAATTATACATTTGTAAAACATTTCATGCACATTCGACTTCCACATGGCTATCAAATAAACCCAAGAATGATGTATAACATCATTCAGTGCCCTTTCAGGTAGGTATGATTTAATATCTGCAAATTTTATTCCTTCTTATTTACTACCCTCTGTAGCTGTATTCTTGGCACTAAACTGTTCCTCCTTCTGAGGTCAGACAGTATGATTTAGAGCATGACTTCCTCCGCATTCCCTACAGTAATTAGTCTGCCTAACTCCAGAAAGTTGCTTGCCAAGGAATATTTTAATTGGGCACTAGTTTCCATAATGAACTAAAAGTCAAGGTTGGTGGCCCTGAAGTGTGCTGCTGAAACATCCAGATAACTCAATATCATTGGGCCTAGATCTGGTTGGAAATTTTAGTTTCCCCTAATGGCTGTTGAATTAACTTAGTTCTTTATAATAAGAAGCATTATCTATTATCTTAGAGTCATTAAAGTCTGTATCCAGTGCCCACACAAACCTCCCAGTAATTATGAAAACCTACACAGTAACCCCAGACTGTTGTTAGATTAGGGTTTTATAGGATGTAGTTACCTGCTCTGCTTAGTTTCTTTAAAAACCCAAATTCACCAAAAGCTCACAAGAGTGAATGTGCCTTTATTGAATTAGTAAAATTATTAGCAGTAGCAGCAACACTATCAAATCATCTATTCATGTATATTGTACTAAGTGCTATACCCTTAGGATATTTGATATGCAATAATTATAATTTCAAAACCGTAGCAAGTTACAATCTAAAAAAATACACCTATGTCCTTGTAGTTAAGAACATGCAAATTTTTATTTGTCCATAATCAATTATTATACATGGCACTCAGAATCATAATTCTCTCTTTGAAGCCTTTCTGCATTCTGAGGAGAAAATACATTGACTTTGGAGCCAAATTGAACTAGGTTTTAATTATGCCTCTGCTACTTAGTAACTGTGTGATGTTGAGGATTTTTCTTAACCTCCCTGAGCTCCTTTCCTTATCTGTAAAATAAGAGAATAAAATCCTACCTCATGTACTTTGTAAAGAGAAAGAAGACCATATGTGTGTCAGGACTGAAATACACTGTGGCCTCTACTAAACAGTCAATCTATGAATGCCCTTGTTGTTCCTTGAAAGTACCAATAAACACACAGATATAGACACACAAACACACACACATACACAGAGACACACACACATAGAAATCCTTTTCCAAAAGGTCTATCTGGAAGCACCTTTGAACTCCTCTAAACACACAGCAGTATTCTGCTGGCCTTGCTTCTACTGAGTGGTTCACCCAAAGTGTGTTTAATAAATATCTGCTGAGATATGCTTGCTGAGACATATATATATATATATATATATATATATATATATATATATATGGCAAATTTTGCTGTTGTCTTATTTTAAGACATTGACATAGCCACCCCAGCCTTTAGCAACCACCACCTATATTAGTTATCATACATCAACACTGAGGCAAGACCCTCTACCAGGAAAAAGGTTACAACCCCTGTAACCTTATATATATATATATATATAGATGCTAAAGATTACATATATATAGATGCTAAAGATTCCATATATATATATGGATTCCCACCCCCCTTTTTGTTTTCAAAGAAGATTCTTCAGGTAAGCAATATGTCTTTTAAACATTTTTTTAGAAGTTATCATCAAAAATCCTCACATTTCTATGCTTATTTTTTATGTAAAGAGTAGGATCTATAGTAGCTAATAATATATTATTTTAACATGACCTTATCACGGTTACCTAAATCTAGCAAATCTGTAATTTTGTAAAGGATATGAAATACATGTGCAAGCATGCATGCACACACATATTCACAGATCGAACTTCCCAATGGTTCTATCTCTAATTTATGGTGAAGATATTTGTTCCATTTTTCTCATTTCATATTATAGACAAAGAAGTCTTGCATAACAAGGCCTATTTTACTCTTTTAAATGCATTGAAATTACCATTTATATTTCATATGCGTTTTTTAAATGTTAGACAAATCCTCCCACATCAGAACTTAGAACAGGAGAATCCTCCTATAATGCATTTGAAATACTATCACTTCACAGAATGAATTTAACCTGAGCACGAAGCTAATTTTTATCTGAACCAGCTCCTTTGCATGGAAAATGGAACTATAGAATGAGATAAGGAATGTTAGTTCTTTATCGCTCATGTAACAAATCTCTTAATAGTACAGAATGGCACGTTAGTTATTTCTAGTGACAATATTAAGACGGTAATGAGAAAAGAATAGTATTACATATTCATTCTCCTGACAGGTATTACAATAAGATTGGGAATGGACCAAAAATATTAATCAATTATACTTAGCCAAAAGGGAAATTGGAATAGTAAGAACATCCTGGAAACAGGAACAAAAAAAATTAAAAAAACAAAAAAAACATACTGAACAGGTTCAATACCCGACCAGTTCTGGAGACTCTTATCCAGTGCTTATCAGAATCTACTTAAATTTCTGTTCCTTGCTCTCAGAGTCTTTTATTGATTGCCCCTTCATTGGAAAATACCTCTGCTAGTTTTCCTTTCTTAACTGCTTCTGCAGTACAACCACAGGGCCCAGCTGCCTGCTACCTCCTAGACAAACTCTCATATCAACAATCCCAGGATTAGAGCAAAGGAAAGGGCCTGTGTTGAAAACAAAGGATTCTTATGTGTGGAACAAAGCCCTAGGAAACCTGACAGTTTTAATTTTAGAAAACTAATTATTTGATGTTCCTAATTACAACACGGAGAAAATATTTTTGTGAATTAATTTTCGTGAATGGTAGGTGTTTCTTTCTTTGTGGTCATAGTGCAATTATCAAAGAATGGAAAGAGCACTTATAGGTTTATGTAAATTTTCATGTTTAAAATACTGGACTAGTAGCTTGTGATCATTTTAGTAAACCTGAGAATATCATATTACCTGGACCAAAAATTTGGTTTCTTGAGAACTTTCTGAATTTTATGACATTTAAAGTATGTTCTTAATATTTTTAAATAAATTTTTTTTGTACTTTTTAACTAGTCTTTGTAAATTAGGAGCTAGTAAAATAATGAGCTGATAACAAATAATAATTCTGTGAATACAACCAAGGACTCTGAGAAATTAAGCTTCTTGTGAAAAAAAAAAAAGAATTAACATCACAAAAATTAGGAAGAATAAGTAACAATGTTTAATGGCAAAGCTCAGCTTGAGATAGCTAGGTCTCTATTTTGGGCCACAGAAATACAAAGCAATGAGAGGAATTTATTTTAAAAAAAATTGTCTAGGTTCTGCTGTTCAGTTTTATTTTCCACCAAGATTAAGGGTTGCTTTTGTGATGCTCAATGGCTTCAAGTTTCCAGTGCACTCTGAGGTGGCAGAGGTGGTGGCATTTCTTTCTCTTTTGATGCAGGTAGTGCTGAATTCGTAAGACATGGAAAACCATACATACCAGTGGTTCTCCAGGTAATGTTCTCAGACTAGTGGCATCAACATCACCAGAGGATTTGTTAGAAAAGCCACTAAATCAGAAACTCTGGGCGCAGGGCCCAACTGTCAGTTTTAAGAAGAGATACCATCTCACACCAGTTAGAATGGCGATCATTAGAAAGTCAGGAAACAACAGGTGCTGGAGAGGATGTGAAGAAATAGGAACACTTTTACACTGTTGGTGGGAGTGTAAACTAGTTCAACCATTATAGAAAACAGTGTGGCGATTCCTCAAGGATCTAGAATTAGAAATACCATCTGACCCAGCCATCCCATTACTGGGGATATACCCAAAGTATTATAAATCATGCTGCTATAAAGACACATGCACACGTATGTTTATTGCGGCACTATTCACAATAGCAAAGACGTGGAACCAACCCAAATGTCCATCAGTGACAGACTGGATTAAGCACATATACACCATGGAATACTATGCAGCCATAAAAAAGGATGAGTTCATGTCCTTTGTAAGGACATGGATGCAGCTGGAAACTATCATTCTCAGCAAACTATCTCAAGAACAGAAAATCAAACACTGCACGTTCTCACTCATAGGTGGGAATTGAACAATGAGATCACTTGGACACAGGAAGGGGAACATCACACACTGGGGCCTATTGTGGGGAGCTGGGGGGGAGGGATAGCATTAGGAGATATACCTAATGTAAATGACGAGTTAATGGGTGCAGCACACCAACATGGCACATGTATACATATGTAACAAACCTGCACGTTGTGCACATGTACCCTAGAACTTAAAGTATAATTAAAAAAAAAAAGTCCTCCAGATGATTCTGGTGCCTGCCAAAGTTTGAAAATTGTTGATTGAAACCACTCTAAGACATTCCAAGCAAGGATCAGGAAAAGACATAAAATCACCAGCTCATATCCATGTGTGCCGTATATACTTTTGAGTTCTTGCCTAAATACAAAATATAACATTATAAAAATGAATATACCATGAGTACTGATTTTTTATATCTTGAAAGAAATCTGAATTTATCAAAGGAAAAATGTTTTAAAAGTTTGATGATTCAGTAAGTTTAATTCCCATGGTTTCATATGAAAACCATATTATTACTAGAAGGGTGCTGCATATAAAAAGACACTTAACTTGATGTTTGGAAAATGTTTGTAAATTGGGATCCTTTTACATTGGAGTAAAATATAAAGTGATATAATTGAGTTAGAATTAGTTTAAATATATCCATATGAACTCAGTAGTGAAACAGTTCGCTCAGTAAAATTTTTTTTTTCTTTTTTTTTTTGAGACGGAGTCTCGCTTTGTCTCCCAGGCTGGAGTGCAGCGGTACCATCTCAGCTCACTGCAAGCTCCGCCTCCGGGGTTCACGCCATTCTCCTACCTCAGCCTCCCGCGTAGCTGGGACTACAGGCTCCGACCACTATGCCCAGCTCATTTTTTGTATTTTTAGTAGAGATGGGGTTTCACCGTGTTCGCCAGGATGGTCTCGAAGATCTCCTGAACTCGTGATCTGCCCACTCGGCCTCCCAAAGTGCTGGGATTACAGGCTTGAGCCGCCGCAACTGGCCCTAAAATCTTACAAACTTCTATAATCACTTTATATGCAAGCTTTAAGGAATGAATGAAGCAAGCATCACAATTTTGGATTTTATTCCATTTGAAGGAGCCACTGCTTTCAGTGGTAACTGGAACCGTATCTTTGAGGTCAATAAAGCAATATGGACCTTGTGGTCAAATGAGGATGTTTTTAAAGGTATCAAAGAGTTTATCTCAAAACCTAGTCATGGTTTGTCCTCAAAATATTTAAATAGATAGATGATGTTATTGTCTATTGGGACACAGTATTTTTTTTTAAGTTCAGGGTATATATGCAGGCCTGTTACATAGGTAAATGTGCGTCATGGAGTTCATTGCACAGATTATTTCATCACCCAGGTATTAAGCCTAGTACCCATTAGTTATTTTTCCTGAGCTCTCCCTCCTCCCACCCTCCACTCTCTGATAGGCTCCAGTGTGTGTTATTTCTCTCTCTCTATCCATGGGAACACAGTATGTTCAAAGGGCCACAAGTCTGAGATCTGCAAAAAACAAAAGATAGGTAACATTAAGTGTGCACATGGGTTTTTGATAATGCTTACAGGAAAATGTTATATATTTATCAAATTATATATTTACATATTAAATTAAATATAGCCCAAACTATAAGTGTAATCAATAATTCTCATAATAATTCTGAATTGCTCATCAGAAAATGTAGAAGAGTCTGAAGGAGGCAGACTTAGAATATGCTTTATGAGATGTATTGTTTGTATTATTTTGAAGTGTAAGAGTAATTAAAATATTCATCAAGATGGTAGTATCTTGCATAAAAATTGAGAAAACAGGATGGGTAATACAAGCATACTTCAAAGATATTGTGGGTCAGTTCCAGACCACTGCAATAAAGCAAGTATCTCAATAAGGTAAGTCACATAAATTTTTTGGTTTCCCAGGGCACATAAAAAATATGTTTATATTATACTGAATTAAGTGTGCAATGGCATTGTGTCTAAAAATCAATGTGCATACATTAATTAAAAAAATATTTTATTGTTAAAAGTGCTAAAGATCATCTGTGCCTTCAGGAGTTGTAACCTTTTTCCTGGTAGAAGGTCTTGCCTCATTGTTGATGTATGATAACTAATAAAAGTGGTGGTTGCTAAAGGCTGGGGTGGCTGTGTCAATTTCTTAAAATAAGACAGCAGCAAAATTTGCCACATCAACTTACTTTTCCTTTCAGGAAAGGTTTATCTGTAGCATATAATGCTGTTTGGTGGCATTTTCCCCACAGTAAAACTTTTCAAAATTGGAGGCAATTCTCTCAAAACCTGCTGCTCTTTTATCTACTAGCTGTATGTAATATCCAAAATTCTTTGTTGTAATTTCAACAATTGGTCACAGTATCTTCACCAGTAGTATTCATAGATTCCATCTCAGTAAACCACTTTATTTGCATATCCATAAGAAGCAACTCCTTGGTTTTTTAAAATTTCATTATGAGATTGTAACAATTCAGTCACACCTTCAGGCTCTACTTAAATTTTATATCTCTTGCTATTTCCACCACATCTGAAGTTACTTCTGCCACTGAGGCCTTGAACCCTTCAAAATCATCCATGATGAGAGGAATCAACAGCTTCCAAAATCGTGTTAATGTTGCTATTTTTACCTCCTCCTATGAATCACAAATATTCTTAATGCTATCCATCAGCGGATAGCATTAAGAATTGTAAATTTTTCCCAGAAGGTTTTCAATTTACCTTGCCCAGATCCATCAGAGAACGCATTACAGTTATAGCCTTACAAAATGTATTTCTTAAATTCTAAGACTTGAAAGTAAAAATTACCTCTTGATCCATGGGTTACAGATTGAATGTTGTGTTAGCATGCATGAAAACTTTAAGGATATTTCCTTGTACATCTCTATCAGAGAGCTCTTGGGTGACCAGGTGCATTGTCAATGAGCAGTAATGTCTTGAAAGGAATCTTTTTTCTAAGCAGTAGGTCTCAACAGTGGACTTAAAATACTCATTAAACCATGCCGGGAGCAGATATGCTGTCATGTAGGCTTTGTTCTACTTATAGAACAAAGGTAGAGGAAATATAGCATAATTCTTAAGGGCCCTATGACTTTCAGAATGCAAAATCAGCATTGACTTCAATTTCAGGTCACTAGCAGCCTTAACCCATAACAAGTGAGTCAGCCTGTTGTCCACTGAAGATTTGAAGCCAAGCATTCACTTCTCTCTAGCTATGGAAATCCTAAGTGGCATCTCTTCCAATATAAGGCTGTTTTATCTATTAAATCTGTTGTTTAATGTAGCCACCTTGATCGATTGTATTAGATCTGAAAAACTAGCTTCAACTTCTATATCAGCACTTGCTGTTTTACCTTGTACTTTTATGCTACGGAGATGTCTTCTAAACCTTGGGAACTAACATCTGCTAGCTTCTAACTTTTCTTCTGTCACTTCCTCACCTTTCTCAGTTTCATAGAATTGAAGATAACTATGGACTTTCTCTGAATTAGGCTTTGCTGTGGGGATTGTTGTGGCTGGTTTCATCTTCTATCCAGACCACCTAACCTTTCTCAACATCGGCAATAAGGCTGTTTTGCCTTCTTATCATTTGTGTGTTCACTGAAATAGCACTTTTATTTTCCTTCTAAAACGTTTCCTTGGATTCACATCTTGGCTTAATGTTTGGCACAAGAAGCTTAGTTTATGGCCTAGCTTGGATTTCAACATACGTTCTTCACTAAGCTTAATCATTTCTGTCTTAGATTTAAAGTGAAAAATGTGAACACTTGCTTCCACTTGACCATGCAGAGGTCACTATAGGGTTATTGATTAGTCTAATTTTAGTCTTGTCGTGTCTCAGGAAATAGAGAGACCCAGTGAGAGACAGAGATGGGGAAATGCTGGTCAGTGTAGCAGTCAGAGCACACACAACATTTACTAACTTCACCATCTTATATGGGGATGGTTTGTGATGCCCCAAAAAAATACAATGGTAACATCAAAGATCACTGATCACAGTTTACCATAACACATTTAATAATAATGAAGAAGTCTGAAATATTGCAAAAATTACCAAAATGTGAAACAGAATTGAAGTGATCACATGCTGTTGGAAAAAAATGGTGCCAAAAGACTTCCCTGACACAGAATTGCCATAAACCTTCAATTTGTAAAAAAATGCATTATCTGCAAAGTGCAATAGAGAGAAACACAATAAAATAAGATATTCCTGTATGTATATTATATATATTTTGTCAGTGATGCACCACATAAAAGGTAAAATTATGTAGCCATGTGTATCTGGGCTTATTTTGTTTATTACATTTTACTGGGAAATAAAACAATGTCAAATCAATAGAATTAGGCTAAACATGGCAAAGGCAGGAGGAAGACATTTTGAGCTTCATGAAAGGTACACTTGGTCACACAGTGGAAAGGAAAGGAAAAACAGGGTATGAGCACACAGCTGTTAGAGGAATGAGGAACTGCTGGGAGTTTTAGAAATGCATGCAGAATGCAAGACTGAATCCATATGGGAAAGCATTTTGTATAAAGGCATGAAAAATTGGCCGGGCGCGGTGAATCACGCCTGTAATCCCAGCACTCTGGGAGGCCGAGACGGGCGGATCACGAGGTCAGGAGATCGAGACCTTCCTGGCTAACACGGTGAATCCCCGTCTCTACTAAAAAATACAAAAAATTAGCAGGGCGAGGTGGCAGGCGCCTGTAGTCCCAGCTACTGGGGAGGCTGAGGCAGGAGAATGGCATAAACCCGGGAGGTGGAGCTTGCAATGAGCCGAGATCCAGCCACTGCACTCCAGCCCGGGCGACAGAGCAAGACTCTGTCTCAAAAAAAAAAAAAAAAGAAAAAAAAGAAAAATTAATATTTTCCTAGTGATATTCTTGACCAATTGTGTCTTCATAAACAAATTATCTGCCTCACAACAGTTCCCTCCACTGCTCTCATGGTCCTTTTTGACACCAAGAGGTTTGATCCCCAAAGTAGAAGATAAGGGATGTCACATTGTATCTATAGGTTCATCAGTTAAGATGTGGGTAGACATGAATGAGGTCTATCTCATTCCTTTCTATCAGGATTTTCTCTGATAAAGAAAGTGTTTCTTAAAAATGAAGGGCAGTAATTTCAGAGCTTTATGTCCTCCACTCAGAAGGAGGTCTCTTATTTATGAAATGAGTTACCCCAAATGCTTTAATGATATTACCTTTCTCTATTTCCAATAGATTGGAAAAATTATAGACATGTTAAAGCAAGTTCTAATAAGGTTTTTCTAGATATGTTAAGATTATTAGGGAGAAGAAAACCGTGAATTCGTAACCTCTGGGAAATCTTGTAATCTCATGGACAGCAAGACTTGACAGGCAAAACAATATGCTGTTCCTTGAAGTTTTATTTGGCAAAGTTTTGAGACTGACTGGTAACTGATAGAGGTCTACTTTCCCCTCTTGAAATATTGGGGCCAGATGTATATAATAATTCAGATAAATTTTCATATTTAAGAAAGCTTATGGTACGTTTGTTTTATAATATAAAACTACCCACAGATGGGTCTAGGGTAATACTCTGTAATCAAACATGTTAACTTTTCTGCAGTGAAACAGATAAAGTCACACTAAGTTATATAAATAAAAACTTTAACTGTCACCTCAACTCATTTTGCATCCAAAGTTTGCATCATGTCTCAAAGTTATGAAAAAAGACTCAGTTTTTAGAGATTTTTGGAATTGAAATTGCAGCTAAGGGATTGTTAATCCCCCAAACAAAAATCACTGTTATTATTTACTATTAGTACTATTACTATTATTCATACCGCTACTATTACTATTTATTATATGGCAGACATTTCGCTAGAGGCTTACTAAACACTTTCTAAATCCTCACAATAGTCTATTAGATGCATAGTAGAAAACTTTTGTTGTTGTTGTTCAAATATTTTCCTGTATTGTGACCATCTGTAGTCCATCGAAGGGTTGTTAAGAGCTTTAGTGCCTTCATTTATCTCAAGACATAGGTATAAGAAACATTTAAAAACTCTAAGAGTCAGGCAGCTGGTAAGAAGTAATGTCAAGATTCTATTCGATAAATGTCCAACTCGAAAATCCACACTGTATATTAAAGTTTCCATTATTTTTTCTTCCCTTCATATTGAACAAATACTTATTGAGTGTCAAGCATTATTATTGACACTATTATTGAGTGTCAAGCTTATTATGTGTCAAGCATTATTATTGACACTAGGGAGACACTAGGAAACAAAGGTTCTGCTCCCATAAAGATATTCTAATATCTAGAATATTATCTTGAATATTTAACATCTGGACTATCTAGAACCTAATGTCCATATTCCAATGAAGGAAAAAATAATAAATGATAATTTATTTTAAAAAACTATAAAGTAGTAAAAAGCACAATGTAGGATAAGAAAATAATAAGTAATGATGTGGAGACACAGACAGATATTTGTAGGGACCTCCCTAAGTCCTTTGAGATTAGACCTGAATGAACTGAGAAAATGAGGTAATGAGAAGAGTGGCCCAGGCAGAGGGAAGAGGAAATGTAAATGGCCTGAAGTGCAGGGTTGCCAGGTAAAACACCAGTACAGTGCATCCCAGTGTGCTGCCAGTATGTCCCATGTAATCCAGAACATACTTATACTGAAAAATTACTTGTTACTTTTCTGAAATATAAGTTTAAATCGAAGTCCTCTATTTGTATTTGCTCAATCTAGCAACTTTACTGGTGTGAAAATGTGTTTGCCCTATAAAGGAACATTAAGCAGACTGAGCTAGGAGTCCAAGCCAGCTTGAATAGAATCATCTGAGGGAGAGAAGATGAAGAAGAGACTGTCCAATATGGTAGTCACCAGCGTCATATGACTATGGAGCCCTGGAACTGTGGCTGACGACATTGAGATGTGCTGTAAGTCAAATATAACCTATATGCAAAAGACTTAGTATTAATTTTGAATATGAAATATTTCAAGTTTTTTACATTGAATGCATGTTGAATTAATATTTTAGAGGTATTATGTTAAATTAAATCAATTATTGAAATTGATTTTACCTACTTTTTTATTTTTTAATGTTTCTACTAAAAACTTTAAAATTATATGTGTGAGTTACCAGTGGACAGTGCAGGATTAGAAAGAAAATGCTAGGGAAGGAAAGGGACCATGCAGAGTCTTGAAGACCATGGTAAGGATTTGGGGTATTATTTGAGTGAGACAGAAAGGCATTGAAGGGTTTAAGCAGAGGAATGACAGGACCTGACTAATTGTTTAAAAGAATCACTAAGATTGCTCTCTTGAGTCCCCTCCAAAGAACCACAACTGAGATAACTTAAACAAATATTTCTTACTGGTGATGACTGTTATTACTATCTGCAAAAAAAAAGTTATTGTGTATTCCCTCGGCTTGTCTCCTCAGCTCCTGGCTAAGGTTCTACATGGATTGCAGTTTACAGGCACAACTGACTTATTGCCTGATCTAAAAACGGCTTCTCCAGGTTATTAATTGAAAACTATTTTTGGAAAACCTACCATGTGCCAGATACTATTCCAGGTGCTAGGGATGAAGGAGCAGTAAAAGAAGGGGGAAAAGCAGCAGTGAAAATATGCCTCATGGGGGTTATACTTTAGTAGAGACAGCTTATATTAATAAAACAAAAATGAACAAATATATATAGCATATGAGATTTAAGGTGGTATGGTAAAAATGAAATACAAGATGGTTAAAGAGTACATTTTAGTCTGTTCTTACACTGCTATAGAAAACTGCCTGAGATTGGGTAATTTATGAAGAACAGAGATTTAACTGACTCACAGTTCTGCAGGCTGTACAGGAGGCATGGCTGGGGTGGCCTCAGGAAACTTACAATCATGGCAGAATGTGAAGGGGAAGCAGGCATGGTCTTCACATGGCAAGACCAAGAGAGAGAGAGAGAAAGGGAAAGTGCTACCCACTTAAACAAACAGATCTCCTGAGAACTCTATCACCAGAACAGCAAGGGGGAAGTCAGCCCCCATGACTCAGTTACCTCCCACCAGGCCCTTCCTTCAACACCTGGGGATCACAATTCGACATGACATTTGGGTGGGGACACAGAGCCAAACCATATCAGAGGACCAGGGTGGAATAGACTACTTCCATTTTAAATGGAATGATTGGCTGAAAGGCTTCACATGAGAGAGGCGTGCGCAACCTGTTTTCATGTGAACGTTTGTGCCCCTCATATTAATATGTTAAATCCTAAACCCCAATGTGATGACGCTAAGACATAGAGCCTTTAGGTGTAATTAAATCGTGAGGGAGAAAACCTCATGGATGGGATTAGTGCCCTTATAAAAGAGCCCCCAGGCTGGGCACAATGGCTCACGCCTGTAATCCCAGCACTTTGGGAGGCCGAGACGGGTGGATCACAAGGTCAGGAGTTCAAGACCAGTCTGACAAACATGGTGAAACCCCATCTCTACTAAAAATACAAAAATTAGCTAAGCGTGGTAGCATGCACCTGTAATCCCAGCTACTCAGGAGGCTGAGGCAGGAGAATCACTTGAACCCATGAGGCAGAGGTTGCAGTGAGCCAAGGTCATACCACTGCACTTTACCCTGGGCAACAAGAGAGACTCCGTCATAAAAAAAAAAGTCCCAGTGACATCTCTTGCCCCTTTCACTATGTGAGGTTGCAGTGAAAAGATGGTCATCTATGAGGAAACAGGTCCTCACTAGACACCAAATCAGCCAGAGCCTTCATCTTGGACTTCTCAGCCTCCAAAATCGTGAGAGATTTCTGTTGTTTTTAAGACACTCAATCCATGGTATTTTGTTCTACCAGCCTAAATGGACTCAGAAATGACCCAAGTGGATATAGAGGAGAGGGGAGAGATCTGGTCATATAAATCAGCTAATGCAAAGGTTCTGAGACTGGACTGTGCTGGGTATGTTGGAGGAATGGCAAAGAAGTGGAGATGTCTAACTAGATGGAGTGAGCAGGTGGGACAGTAGGAAATAAAGTATGCCTTGACACAACTACCTACTTCAAGGCTCCTAAGATACAACTAGAGGAAATGATGTGGTCTTGGGGAATTTTGAGGTTCCTAGAAAAGCAAAAATGGATCCAGTTTCTACTCACAGGTAGGCTACTAGTACCCTCGTCACAGGGTTCTCCTGAAGCACATGCAAATTCTTTGGATTGAAAAGTGCATTTAAGTGGGTTCAATGTAATCAATGCAATGTTAAGCCAGGTAGGTTTCAAATTAATGTAACCCTCAGGAACTCCAGAACTCACCTAGTAGGAACTGCAACAGGGATGTCGAATGGATGTATCATTAGTGTCAGTATCGCAACTTGTAAATAAGTCTACCCTGAGCTTGTTTAGTCTTCTGGGGAGATGGGTGAGAAGAAAGTTAGGCTAAAATTAAAGATGTACTTTCCCAGAGAAAGTTTCATATAAAAGAGGTAGAAAGAGTAACTGTGGTTTGTCAGAGAAGTGGATGGAAGACAACTAAGAAATTTCAAAAGATTTTATATTCATAAAACCAGGCTAATATGTAAAAACCAATTAGAGAATTGAGAAATTAAACACATCATTGTCAAAATATAACATTCATTAAATAGGCTGATTATCGTAAGTTAGTAAATGGTGTGTTTTAAATGCTAATCAGTGATGAGAAAAAAAAAATTAAAGCAGGATAAGTGAAACCAGGAGTGCCAGGTGCAAAAGGGGAAGGGGCAGGAGAGAAGAGCTGGGCAAAGGCCCTGAGGCAGGAACAAGGTAGAGAAGCCACAGTGGCAGGAGCTTTGCTCAACACTTAAACACCCTCAGACAACCTCTGGCTCTGTTTCACAATTAAAAAGGCCAAAGGGAAGCAGATGACCTCTGTGGGGTCTCGGGGTCATCAGGGACCCTCTAAATGTGCATTTGTTTGCATCAGGAGGAGGGAACAAGAAATAAGGAGACATGACACAGAGAGAGAGCTATTTGGAAGGAATGAAAGAATATTTGAAAAAACTGATACGAAAGTAAATCAGGTCTCTGCATTCTGTCACTGTGCATGTTGGCCTGCTGACTCATCAATAATTATCCTTTAGTTATTCAGTAAGTGTTCTACTGTTGTGCTCTTGAGGAGGTCCCAAGCTAACCTTGAAGAAGGACATACACGTTGGGTCTACCACTGGAGAAGATAAGACTCCCCCAATGCAGAACTGAATTCAGCATTTCCCAAATGTGTTCTGGGGGTTGCTTGTCTCATTCTGTGTTTCGTGATAAAATGATTGAAAGATTTGGTATGTTAGGAAACCACTGCACACTTGATCCCTGTCTTGGTGATTCCTAAATAACTGGCACATTAAAGGCTTTCAGAAGCCCTCAGCATAAGACTGAAGGGCTTTGTTAATCCATCACTTCCCAAATTTACTTGAGAAAAAAAAAATTTTTATTTATGTAACACATGTTCATATGTATCAGAGTTAATGATCCATAGAATCTGCTATGGGGGAGCAGCCTCTGGGTCAGCTTTCTAGCACACTAAGCAGGGCGGTGTGCAAGCATCCTTCCTCCCACCAAGTTTAGGGTCTTCATAAAGTGCTATCCCTGCCTGGCAGGATGTTGAACTAGGACTCATCCAAACAGAACATAACAGGGTGGCCTGTGATCCTCACCCACTTCTTATTCTTCTTTTTCTTAACAGAGAGAAGAATTATCAGTAATGTCCCCATCAAACTCTCTCTCTTTTTCTTTCTCTCTCTCCCTCTCTCTCTCTTCAGCATTAAAAATTATCTATCCTCCTTTCCTCTTCTTACTGCCTAGTTCTCCTTTATTAACTATTATGAAAAATAAATAACATAACTCAAATAATGTAGGTTATGACATCACCAAAGGTATAGGATACTACAAAAGAAGCACATGAAATAAGTGCTATTGCAGTTGAGGCCACCGGTAACTGGAGTTTCACAAAACACCAAGGCCTCACAGAAAATGTGAAGGGCTGGTAAAACTAAAATAAATAGAGGATAGGAATGGGCATTCTGGAAAACAAGAATGCCAATATTCTGAGGAAAGAAGTATTAATATCCAAATCATTTTTTCCTCTTCTATTACCAATGATTTTACCCTTATGGCTTTAAGTAACCAATTCAATATTTGAAATGCATATTTTCCGAAACACATTTATACGTGTCTATTCTATTAAAGTTTTCTTCTGTATTAAATGTTCAAAGAATAGTAGCATTCTCAAGTGGAGACATTTGCTTTAGTTAAGGTAATGACAAAACCTAGAGGGGAAAGTTGTCTTTCTTCTTCAGGCTTCTGAGGCAACAGGGGGACTGTTTTTATGTGCAAAACATAAAACCGTGAGCAAAAAATAACAGAACGTAATGTGGAATTTTGATATTTTGTGTCCTGCCACTAACTGGCCCATAACAGTGGCAGGCTCTTTTAATCTCGTTGGGTTTTGCTTTCCTCATCTGCAAAAGGAAGCAATAGTATCTAAACCAGGAGTCAGCAAACTGCAACCAATGAGCCACATCCAGTCACTGACTATTTTTGTAAATAAAGTTTTATTGGCGCACAGCCACACCCACTTGTTTATGTGTTGTCTATGGCTGGTTTTGTTCCATAATGGCAGAATTGAAGAGATTTTAGTAGTTATGACAGAGACTGTGTGGCCTGCAAAGCTTTAAATATTTACCATGTGGCCCAGTACACAAAAGTTTGCTCAGTATGGTTTCTGCCAACTCTCACATCATATGATACAAGTATAACCCCACAAGAGGCTTAATTGTTGTCACTGGAGTACAGGTGTTAAGAATCGAGTAAATGGCCTCGGCAAACCACCCCAATTTAAATATTTCATGTGCCCTTAGTTGATTACTTTTGCCACCCACAGCATTTTGACAATGAACCACACACCAAATTGCTGCAACCAGTGCCAAGGAAACCCAGTTTGAAAACAAAGCTTGCTTTCTGGTCCATGCCTTATGAAAATGTATGATGTGAATCGCTCTCAAATAAGGTGTGCGTTGTGCTGTGTCTCTGGCTTTGCATCCCAGAAACCACAACGTTCCTCAACTCAACCTCCTTCATAGAAGAGGGAGAGCTTGCCTTGCAAACCAGATGAACCAACTCTGACATTTTATTTATTTTTCTTTCTGGAAATGCTCACTCAAAGGGAAAAGGGTCCCCAAATTTTCTGCAGCTGCTGTCTGGATCATTTTTTAAAAATATACTCAAGGAAGCTGCCTGGGTGGCCATAGAGAGTGATTGAATCAGCCTGAATTTCACATAGTGAATGCTTTGAACAGGTCTCAGTGATCAGATTATCACAGGGTCCTGACCATGTCTAGCAACCCTTTCACAATTGACTCTCTGCTATTGCCTAACATCTGCTACAATACCAAAGGGAATTTCCTGGTTGATTCTCTCCCCTTAACATTTAACCCAATATATTGAAAGACAAGCAACTATTCCAGGTTTAGCATCAGAGAAGAATTCCTTTAGAAAAATGTCAAAAACATAAAAACTCAATCACCAAGTGATTATTAGACACTAAACCTCAAAGTCTCAAAAAGATTCTACATTTCACAAGGGTACAGTTTCTCATCTTTTATATGTTTTTGAGGGGAGGTGTGCTCCTGTTCTCTCAAACAATGGCATAACCAAGATATCAATTTTGAATAATTAATAATGGCACATAAAATACAAAAAATAACAACAGGTAAGAAAAGTCAATCATACTGGAAATTTGTAGCAGTTCAATAAAATTGCTACTGGTGGATGTTGAGACATGTTTATGAGTTCCTTCTGACCAACCGCTGGCCCTGTTTATTCTCTTACATCATAGAAGACGTCAGACACTGGGGACAGAACCTTACAGGGTTTGGGGTAGGGCCATTTCTTCATATATATGTCACATCTCTATCTACTTTCTATGTCGAAATATGATGCTGCAAGACAAATAAGTATTTTGGTAAGAAAACAATTTGGAAAGTACTATGGTTTGAATGTGTGTGCTCCAAAATTCATGTTCAAACAATCTTGAATGCGATAGTAATAAGAAGTGGGGCTTTTATGAGGTGATTATGTCACCAGGGCTCCTCCCTCATGAATGGGATAAATGCCCTTAAAAAGGAGGCTTCGAGCAGTGTTCAGCCCTCTCTTTTGCCCTTCTGATCCTCCTGCCATGTGAAGACCCCCACATGGCTCCATCTATAGGAAACAAGCTTTCCTCAGACACCAAACTTACCGGTGCCTTGATTTTGGACTTCCCAGCCTGTGGAACTCTGAGAAATAAATTTCTGTTGTTTATAAATGACCCAGTCTCGAGTATTTTATAATAGCACAAACGAACTAAGACAGAAAGTTTGGGGTATTTAGCTGAACAGACTATGCTTCTTGCTCCCATGAGACTGAGCACTTTGTACACCTGTGCCCAGGAAGTGAATCCCTCCAATTCCTTTCTTGCAGAGGAAAAGAAGAAGAGAAGGAACAGGAGTGGGAATTGAAGAAAATAAATCCCAAACTACCTTAAACCTCTGCAAGCTCCACTTCCCACAGGAACATCCCCAGAATCTGAGGCTTTTCTTGTGTTGAGAAAGAGATGAGGGCAGGTCCTTGGGTTTCCCTGCAAGCATCCTCTTCCCACTTCCAGTGTAGGTACAGGGAAGCTGACATTGACTAATGCAAATCAATATGCTTAGGTGGCATGAATATATTATTTCATATAATGCTTACAAAGTTGCAAGGTTAACATTATTATATGATGATTATCCCTATTCCATAGATGGGAAGATTTAGACTCAGACCAGGGAAACTGTCCACAGTAATATATTTAGCAATAGCAAACAAAAAAAATTGATTTGTTTTGTTCCAAAATTCTTGCTGATCACATTACATCCCTCTATGAAGAGAAGTCCTCCTTTTTCAGAGTCAAGCTTTCAAGCTCTCAAGATAAAACCATTACCACTCTTTTATCCACAGAGGATGAGAGAACCCTCTGATGTGGAGAGAACAGGACCTAAAATTAATTCCAGAACTATCCTTGGGACACACCACAAAGCCCCAAAGCTTTGACTTCTGAGTTTCTGTAGTCTTGCTGGTCCTGCCCTGGAATGACTCAGCAGGATCAAGACCAATTACAAAATTTTACCTCTTCTCTTTGTGCCCAGTCTAGAAAGATTTCTGAGAAGGGTTGTGATGTATCCCAAATGATATGCAGAAGTGTATGTGATACTTCAGTATAGGTGACTATGCTGCAGGTATGTTTGTTTGCCCAGTGTACATTTGTGAGGTCCTGGTCAACATAAGAATAAAGAGAGGTTGCCTTTTTGTTTTCACACTCAACTCTTCCCACTCTGCTGTGGCTCTTTGCTGCTGTCAGGGACATAGCTGTCT
Source organism: Theropithecus gelada (assembly GCF_003255815.1). NCBI lineage: Eukaryota > Metazoa > Chordata > Mammalia > Primates > Cercopithecidae > Theropithecus > Theropithecus gelada. Next base: position 94,322,017 of record NC_037683.1, read on the forward strand.
CTCCTCCATCATAACATAAAGCCCACATGGATCTCAGCAACACAGATACACCAAAGTCAGGAAGAATTCGAAATTGTGAAAAGTTCAAATTTTATATGTAGAATTATGTATCTTACAATCTTATATAAAAGTTCATATATATACATAATTACTTGAAAGTATTACCCATGTGCATACACTTATGTATTTGCATATATGTGCAGGCAAAGAAAGCATTAGAAAGTAGACAGTTGATATTTTCAGATCCTTTGAGAGGCTATTTTAATGAAGAGCTGAGAATGATTTACAAAGCTTAGTTCTTCTAAAGTACTTGAAAGCAATTTCTTCTCAATGGTAGGTAAGGAATCCCTGTTTTTGATCTTGTTTCACTCACTTTTTTAGAAAATGTAAATAGAATATACATATAAATAAGATGATGCAGCATTTGTTTTTCTGTATCTGGCTTATTTCACTTAGCATAATATCCTCTATGTCCACCCACTTTGTTGCAAATGACTGAATTTCCGTTCTTTTTAAGGCTGAATGGTATTCCATTGTGCATACAATGTTTACCAGAGGCTTGGGTAGGAGGAGGAAAGAAATAGAGAGTCACTGGTCAAAAGCTAAAAAATGTCAGAGAGACAGGAGGAATACATTTGAGATCTATTGTACATCAGGGTAACTATAGTCAAGAAAAAATAATGTACAAAAAGGCATTTAGTCAAAAGTGGATTATCAAATTTCAGACTTTGAGAAATTACAGAAACGAAGGCATATCTGAGAAAGTATTTGCAAACAACCACTACTTCACTATTCCAAAATTAATGTCTAAAAGGCCTCTCTGATTATCCAAATCCAGAGAAAATAAATTTTGTGTACATAATACAAGGATATCCTTGTAAAAAGTGACAGCAGCTGCCCCTGCACAGGGCAATGGAGGGACTTAAAGGGAGAATTACATATGTATATACTTTTGTGTCTGTTAAATTTTCAATCAGGTGTTTTCCCTATTCAGAAAAAATGGAAATTAACATTTTTAAAATTACTATTCAGTGTTACTATTTTTATTTAATCCCTCTTTGACAAGCCATTTATCTTACATTTATTCTCCTCATGTATTTGCCATGACTTCCAAAATCTTCAAGAAATCCCATTGCTTCGTTTTTATCTCTGCACCATGTTCATTTCTCCTCACTCATATGTCGCACCAAAAATATTCTTCAGCGCATTTCATGTTATTATGCTGCGTGTCTGCATTTGGAAGATGGTTTTCCCAGGGAGATTGCAAAGGGAGGTAATATGAGTGTTAGTTCTCGTTGACAGCCTAGATTAGAATTTTAGCTCCGGCTTCTTACTAATTTTATATCCATGGTCACACGACTAAAAATCTCTAATACTCAGTTCCTTCATTTTGAAAAGAGGATAATAATAGTAATAATATCTTTTTGTGTTGTCAAAATATTAAATAATACATGTAAAATACTTTGCCTAGTACTCTGTACACATTATTCACTCAACAAATAATTATTGTTATGCCTTTGGGTCTAGTACACTATAATTCTCACTTCAAATTCTTACATTTCAGGAAATCATGTTGTTAGTTTAAAAATTGGGACTGACTGAAGCTAGTCATGCAAGGGGCCAACAAACACATGAAAAAAAGAAAAAAAAAAGCCCAGTATCACTGATCATTGAAGAAATGCAAATCAAAACCACAATGGGATACTATCTCACACTAGTCAGGACATCTATTATTAAAAAGTCAAAAAATAACAGATGCTGGCAAGGTTGTGGAGAAAAAGGAACACTTACACATTGTTGGTGGGAGTGTAAATTACTTCAACCATTGTGGAAAGCATTGCGGCTATTCCTCAAAGTGCTAAAAACAGAACTACCATTTGACCCAGCAATCCTATTACGGGGTTCATACCCCCAAAATATAAATCATTCTACCATAAAGACACATGCAGCACTATTCACAATAGCAAACGTGGAGTCAAACTAAATGCCCATAAATGGCAGATTGGACAAAGTAAATGTGGTACATATACACTATACACTACAGAATACAACGCAGCCTTTAAAATAACTAGATTATGTCCTTTGCAGGAACACAGATGGAGCTGTAGGCCATTATCTTTAGCAATCTAACACAGAAACAGAACAGCAAATACCGCATGTTCTCACTGATAAGCGGGAGCTAAATGATAAGAACACACGGACACAAACAGAGGAACAACAGACACTGGAGTCTGCTTGAGGGTGGAGGGTGGGAGGAGGGTGGGAGGAGGGTGGGAGGAGGGTGGGAGGAGGGAGAGAATCAGAAGAAATAACTATTGGGTAATAGGCTTAGTACCTAGGTGATGAAATAATCTGTACAACAAACTCCCATGACATGAATTTACTTATATAACAAACCTGCACAGGTACCTCTGAACCAAAAATAATTTTTTTTGAGATGGAGTCTCGCTCTGTTGCCCAGGCTGGAGTGCAGTGGCGCGATCTCAGCTCATTCTGAGAACCCAGAGGCAAGCTCTGCCTCCCGGGTTCATGCCATTCTCCTGCCTCAGCCTCCCTAGAAGCTGGGACTACAGGCACCTGCCACCACGCCTGGCTAGTTTTTTTTTTTTTTTTTTTTTTGTATTTTTAGTAGAGACAGGGTTTCACTGTGTTAACCAGAATGGTCTCGATCTCCTGACCTCGTGATCCACCCGCCTCGGCCTCCCAAAGTGCTGGGATTACAGGTGTGAGCCACCGCACGTGGCCTAAAAATAAAAGTTTTAAAAAATAAAATTTAAAAAGTCAAAAGTCATATATAGACAGTGATGGGAATTGGAAAACATGGACAAATGATAATTGTCATCCAGAGATTACATTTCTTCTACTAATTTCCACACAACAAAATGAAAAGGGAAATGTAAAAACTAGGTAAGAATATTCCCTTCCACCTTGTTTTTTCTTGAGTTGCTTTCTTGATACGTTGCCAACCAGAGTATGGAATCTAGGTTCTGTCAGTTAGATGCTGTGTTCACCCTGAGTTTTCCTCCCTGGTCTTTTGGTTTCTCAGTGCTCCCAATTACTTAGAAATAATTCTCAGCCATAACCCAGCCTCCATCATTAGCCATTTGCCTGTCTGGCAAGACCTGCTCCAAAGAGGAAGTGAGTGGAAATGCTTTCATGGTTTGAGTCAGTAAACTTTTACCGAATGTCCAACACATGCTGAGTGGTATTCTCCAGCCGCATGGGGTGCACGCCTACATCCTAGACATAAAAGAAATAATAGATCTGGCTCCATTCCACTGTAGTCTTATACAAAGTCAAAATGAGATACAGAAAAGCAAACTTCGTAATATACATGGATGCACTTTGTCTTGTGCAACATTGGGTTGACACGTACAAACGGTGCCAGGCTCTTGCTTTCTCCTCTTTCTCCTGTTCTCAGCAAATGTTTGACCTATCATTTCTGACTGAAATATGTTTCTCTGGCAGGAATATCATCTGGCACACATATTTGGACCAATTCTCAAATAAGAAAATAAATAAATAAATGGGTTTGCCTCAGCCTCATGTGTGGAACAGACCGTGGGTGGTCATTCTGAGTTTGGACTCCAGGGCAGGAAACACCCAGCTTGTGCTTTTCAAAGTGCTAAGCAGTCAATTACCTAATTACACTCAGATATATTCTTCTAATCTCCATGGCAGGACAATTCAGCACTGCCAGATACCAACTGTATTGCACCCAGATCTGGGAACGTGTGAAATGGCCATACGTAAGGAACAAAAGAGAATTTTAAAATATGTGGGCAATGAAGCATAATTGTGCCTCTTGTACCAGTCACACAGATCCTGACCTTCATATCCACATTCACTTCATAGACTTGATAGTGATCTTGAATGCAGTCAAGAAAAAGCAAACATTTCACATCCCCTGGTAGAAAGCAAAGGAACATCTTGTTCTGCTCGCTGAAACTTGGCCGTTATACCCAACAGTAAAATGTTCACAGGCGGACTGTGTAGGAAGAACACCTGAATTCTGGGGGAAATGCATCATTCATCACTTTTTTGCTTTAAATACTCAGAAATATTTTTTCTATCATCTTGTGCCTTTTTATAGGCTGTTAATGATGGGAGAACCTGATTAAATGCAGGCAGGCTTTCACATTTAGAATGGGTAAGAGAAAGGGAACGAATGCTAAACACGTGTCGTTCACTACCAGCCCGGGCACAGCTTTTTATTATGTTTTATAAACTTTCAGATTGACATTGAGTTGGAAGAGCATTCACGTTTACATAAACGTGCCTTATTTTGCACACAATTGCTACTAATAATAAACAGTGAATGGTTGAACTAATTCCGTCACTCCTTGTGGAAGAGATTAACTTTCCTGCCATTTGTTTGATATTTGCTGGAAATTGGGAATTCCAAAGGTCATGATGTACAATTTCCCAAATATTTAAAGCCCAGATGTCTATTAAAGAATGCAGGAGCCTTATAGATCCCTTCTTCCATGGGAGATGCTTTCGGAATGCCAGATTTGACATTGTTTTAGCCAATCACATGACTGCCGAGTTCCCAAATGAGCACCAAGATGCCTGCAGCAGCCAACTCACAGAGGCACGGGAGGATATTTTCAATGTTAAAGAAAAACCCAGCAACAGCTGTCTAACACCACACAAACTAGTACTATTAAGTTATTTGGACCTCACTATTAAAAATAATAATAATAACAGAATGGTCAGGTATTTCTCATGAGTTAGAAGTGCCATGACAAAAATTACTAAGACATTAGGGTGTCAGGAAATCAGAAAGTTTGGGAACCTCTAATCTCTCATTTATACGAAACCTAAATTCAAGAACATGAACTTATGTATGGTGTTTAACATACATAAAGCATATTATGTATGCCATATTATGTGCCAGAAAGCATATTACGGGGAGTAGAGAAACCTTAATTTAAATAACATTAATGAAAAAAAAATTCACAGAACAGGGTCTCAGCTTTCTCTTGTTCTCTATGATGATTGCTATTTCCAACATCCTAAGGACTTCCCCTTGAAAGAATGACCAAACAGTTCTCAGCAGGGAGGATCCATGGAATCTGGACTTTGTGTTGTTTGCTGTTTAGCAGAGGGGGATAGAAGTGAGATGACATCTATTGCTCTCATTTCATCTTTCTTCTCTAATGCAAGTCTTGAGGAGCTTGTGCAGTGCTTTTGAAACAACTTGCTCTAACAAGAATTGTGCAAGGCCATGGATGTCAATAGTGTAACAAGGAAAATGCTCCCTGCAGCCCTCCAGAAGAGTCGAGGAGAGTGGCAAGAACTATCAAGCTCTAGAGGGAAATGATCTGTTTAAGAAGCAAGGAATTTGGGGATTAGGAAACTTGTGGAATAATAGGAAGATCTGGAATATCAGGACTCGTAGCTAAAATAGAAAATACTTTGGTCACAATCCTTTAAGGAATAGCTGATTGAATTGGGACACTAGGATGTAAATGTTGTCAGTTTGTCAAGGAAGCGTAGGTAGGGGAAAAGTACCTGTGGGCAGAGGATAGCATAATCTTCACATGGCCATTGTGGAGTCTGTTGAAGGATTAACCTGCCTCTTTTGCCTTACAAAGGCTACTTAATGAGCCATTCATTCTTTATAGTTAATTCTACAACATCTTTGGAAAAAAAAAGTAATGTGACGAATTTCAACCTCAATTGTACTCTTGTAGTTCTGTCCCAAAGACAAGAGCTGAATAATAACATTCCCGCATCAAGACTACAAGGGAGAATCGCACCAAGCATTGGGCATGTGACATGAATCTCTTTCTCTGGGCCCTTCTCTGCTGAACCTCTAAATGTGCCCCAGGTCCTATGACGCCCTTTGGCTCCAGAGCCAACTTCTCTCTAGAAATTTCATTCACACTTCCCTTATGGCTTTAGGGGATACACATCTACTGCTAAAACATATATTTATTTCTCTAACCCAGATCTCTTTCCTAGACTCCAAATTCATGTATCCAATCATCTATTAAACTATCTCTACCTGGATATCCAATAAATGTTCCAAACTCAACATATGAAAACAGACTTCTTGTTCTGAGATCCAAAACCTGCTCCTCTCCCAGTCACTGTAAATGGCATTGCCACCACTCAGTTATTCAAACCCAAAGCTTATTGATTTCTCTCATTCTTTCATTCCATAAAGTCATTCCACCCAGAAATTCTTTTGATTCTACTGCTTAAACCTCTCATAATCCCTCCACTTCTCTCCATGCCATTTGCCACCAGCCATTATCACTTTCCTGGATCTATAGGCCTTGAAACTCATATCTCTTCCAACCAATTTTCTACATGTAATCTTTAAAACTTAATTAACATCATTTCACCTCTCTACGCAAACCCTGTAATGGCTTCCAAATGCATTAGAATGCAACTGGAACTCTGTAACCACATCTGAGGAGCCTACATAAGTTATCTCTACCAACTATCCAAACCCATGTGTTACCAATCTCCTCTTCACTCTCCTTCAATCCCTTCAATGCTATGCTCACATATATATTTTTTCTTTCCTCCAAAGACACCACCATGTTCCCACCCTTAGGACTTTTAGTGCCTGTGTTATCTTCCTGAAATGCTTTTGCCTCAGTTCTTCACATGCCTGGCTCCTTCTTGCCACTTAGGTCTCATTTTAAATGTTACCTTTTTTGTATGGTCTTTTCTGCCCAACCAGTTTGACAAATTTTTTAGTCACTTCCTATCATCATCACAAAGCAATAATCTTGAATACCTATTTATGTATTTATATACTTGGTACATTTATTACCTTTTTTTTCCCCCTGAGATGAACTCTCTCTCTGTTGCCCAGGCTGGAGTGCAGTGGCTCTATCTCGGCTCACTGCAAGCTCCGCCTCCCAGGTTCACGCCATTCTCCTGCCTCAGCCTTCCAAGTAGCTGGGACTACAGGTGGCCACCACCACGCCCTGCTAATTTTTTGTATTTTTAGTGGAGACGGGGTTTCAACATGTTGGCCAGGATAGTCTCAATCTCCTGACCTCGTGATCAGCCCGCCTAGGCCTCCCAAAGTGCTGGAATTACAGGCGTGAGTCACCACGCCCAGCCTATTATCTGTCTTACTCCTACTGAAATACAAGCTTCAGAATTACAGGAAATTATCTTCTCATTCAATACTGTATGACAGAGCATGCTGCCCAGCACATGGTAAATGCTCCATACACATTTATTGAAAACTTTTAAACTAATGAATGGGTATCTCCAGCTAGCTCTCCCATTTTGCTGCTAGTTATATATGTCTTCTACAATGGTCACTTGTGGACATGATGACTAAAACTCACTTCTCATCAAGATTTACACAGATAAGAATAACTACATAATACAAAATGAGAAAAGAAAATTGAAAATGGTACGGCAATTCCAGCTTAAATTTAAATAGTTGGCTGTATTTTGCCTGGCATGGTGGCTCACACCTGTAATCCCAGCACTTTGGGAGGTCAAGGTGGGTGGATTATCTGAGGTAAGGAGTTCAAGACCAGCCTGACCAACATGGTGAAAACCCAACTCTACTAAAACTACAAAAGATTAGCCAGGCATGGTTGTGGGCACCTGTAATCCCAGCTACTTTGGAGGCTAAGGCAGGAGAATTGTTTGAACCCAGGAGGTGGAGGTTGCAGTGAGCCAAGATTGTACCATTGCACTCCAGCTTAGGGTGACCTATCATCCAATTTATAGGCCTGGAACATTGAGAAATAAATAAGGAGTGAAATTGAGGGAGACAAAATAATGTTCAATGTTTGAGGTTTGGCCTGAAATGAGACACAGCGAGACTCTGTCTCAAAAAAAAAGTAAAGAAAGAAAATAAATAAATAAATAGTAGGCAGTATTTTGATACTTAAAAAAAACTTCTTTGTATATCTGATAAACGAATAAGACAAACATATTCCATTAAAAATATATATATTTCTTGAATTAGGGGCCAGGCGCGGTGACTGGCTCACGCCTGTAATCCTAGCACTTTGGGAGGCCAAGGCGGGCGAATCACAAGGTCAGGAGATCGAGAACACTCTGACTAACACGGTGAAACCCCGTCTCTACTAAAAATACAAAATATTTAGCCGGGCGTGGTGGTGGCCGCCTGTGGTCCCAGCTACTCAGCAGGCTGTGGAGGGAGAATGGCGTGAATCCGAGAGGCGGAGCTTGCAGTGAGCTGAGATCCCGCCACTGCACTCCAGCCTGGGCGACAGTGCGAGATTCTGTCTCAAAAAAAATAAAGAAAAATGAATAAATAAATAGTTGGCAATATTTTGATACTTAAAAAAACTTTGTATATCTGATAAATGAATAAGACAAACATATTCCATTAAAAATGTGTATTTCCTGAATTAGAAAATAGTTCCTACATATTAGAATTTTTTCTAAACTAATTTCACAGCCTTTGATACGATACATAGAACTGGTTGTATTTTAACAGATTTTAAAAGATTAACATAATTAAACACATTTAAGTAGCTTCTATTATGCTCCCCTCCTCAAGGTTGGGGTGTAAATAGTAGTATAGGATTGTGTTATGTCACATTAAACTCTTGTGTTTCTTGGACGTCTATTTTAAGAATGTTTACTGGGGCCAGGCGTGGTGGCTCACACCTGTAATCCCAGCACTTTTGGAGGCCGAGGCAGGCGAATCTGAGACCAGGAGTTGGAGACCAGCCTGACCAACATGGTGAAACCCCGTCTCTACTAAAGACACAAAAAATGATCCAGGCATGGTAAAGCACTCCTGTAATCACAGGTACTTGGGAGGCTGAGGCCGGAAAATTAGGTGAACCCATGAGGCGGAGGTTGCAGTGCGCCAAGATCATGCCACTGCACAAGGGCCTGGGTGACACAGCCAGACTCCGTCTCAAAAGAAAAAAACAAACAAACAATGTTTATTGGCATGTTTATTGCTCTACTTGAATAAAGTATTACTTGATTCTTTTTTGAATTACCTAAGTTAAGCTAAAATTTTAACATATGTCTTTAAAGCTTTTACAATTAATGTATTTCAAGGGCATAACTCTAAAAGCTTGCTTTGGGGCATGATTTTTTAAAACCCTGCTTTTTTTGATTCCTAGAATGGTAATAAACAACTTATATCAATATTTAGGTTCAAGAGTGTCAAGCAGTCATAAATTCCCTCTTGCTTTCGTTTTACTAGATATTTGCTGCCTAAATAGGTGATTTTCCAGCCCACTGAAGCCTATACATTTAAGCATTTCATTTTATAATTTTACTAATTGGTGTATAAAAAATTATGAAATTTATTATTTCCTTCCTTCTTCCCTCAAAGAAAGAACATGTATTCCTTATTCTCTGAGTTCTCAAAAGTAAGCATTTCCCTAAGTACTTCCGGTATTTTGCCCAAACCCTTAACTATTTCCTGTGGATTTGAAATGAGTTATCTGTTTAGTAAATGTCAATGTCTCTCAATTGCATGAGGCCAATCTTTGAATAGGACTCAAGAATGAGAGATTTGGCCTTTTCTGCCCTCTCTACCACAGAGAAGTGGAAGGCAACCAAGATCTAGATTTTTTTATTTTTTTATTTTTTATTTTTTAGAGACGGAGTCTCGCTCTGTCGCCCGGGCTGGAGTGCAGTGGCCGGATCTCGGCTCACTGTAAGCTCCGCCTCCCGGGTCCACGCCATTCTCCTGCCTCAGCCTCCCGAGTAGCTGGGACTACAGGCGCCCGCTACCTCGCCTGGCTAGTTTTTTGTATTTTTTAGTAGAGATGGGGTTTCACCGTGTTAGCCAGGATGGTCTTGATCTCCTGACCTCATGATCCGCCCGTCTCGGCCTCCCAAAGTGCTGGGATTACAGGCTTGAACCACCGCGCCCGGCCCCAAGATCTAAATTGAGGAGCAGGTATAAATATCACACCCACTTACCTAGCCAACTTTACCCATAACCTCCAATATAACTATGTCAATCATATAGGTGACATTTACATGTCCACTATCTCAATTCTTTAACAATCTCTTAACAGGTTCTGAATCTGGATAGGGCAGAAGAGTTTTACTGATTGAATGCTGTCAGCACCTATCATCCAATTTGTAGGCCTGGAACATTGAGAAATAGAAAAGCAGTGAAAAGGAGAACAAAATAATGTTCAATGTTTGAGGTTTGTCCTTAAATGAGGCTAGGATATGAGGCTTTATACCTTAAGCTTTTGCAAGTATGGACCAAGAAAGTTCTTGATCTTGACATTTGCAGCATCTTATATTGTTCCATGCAGTCGGTTATTAAAATGGTGTGGTTTGCTTTTTAAGTGATACGGTTTAAAAGAACAGCTTTAGGACTAGTTACAGCAAATGGTGGTCACATGTTATTTTGACTTTGGTGGATTACTGCAGGTCATCATGACTTTGTTCATACCAGTGGCTATTCATGGGCAGGCAAATGGCTGTTCTGATACAGCCTCAGGCTTCTTAGAAACACATACTGCTTATGGAAATATTTCATTATAGAAAAAAAGAGCTTTTAAAATTTTTAATGAGTTGGCATATTTTCTTTCTGCAGTTTACTGTGTTTCTCAGCCAAATATGGGGTGGGTGGGAGACCAGGAACTTTAATCTTGAGAGAGCTGAGTGTTTTAATCACTATAAGGCCCTACTGATATTATAGTCTTAAGTGGTTGAACTTCCCGTTTCAGCTACAATACTTGTACTTTCAGCTCCAACATGTAAAGTGCTTTGAAACTGTCACTCCCAACTTTACGACAAGGGAAAAAGTTTGACAAACTGAAAAATGACTTTTCTTGGATCTATCAGAGAATAGAAGTCTCAGGGTAGACCACCACTATGAAATCCGTAGAAACAGGCAAGATGAATAGTCACAGCCAAGATTTGTTTATCCAGAGCAGAAGCTACTGGAGCCATAAACTGGTAGGAACCCTGAAATGGTAGTTTAGACAAATTGCTGGAGGCTGAGTATGGACATCCTGGGAGCCATGGTCTTAGAGGATTCCTCACACTTCAGGGCGTTTTACCTCCAGGAACCAAACCAGGTGCTCACCATGAAGGGTCAAAAAAGATTTCCTCTGCAACAGGGGGAAAAACTAATCCTCATAAAATACACCAAAGTGTTCTCCATAATAAAGGTCTACTTTATTGACCGTGTCTTTTACTTTCTGTATTATTATGCTGTGACATTTCTGGGTCTTGCTGACCGTGGAAGGGACTGTCCTCCAGGGTTATCTAGTTCCTAGAGATAATTAATAACTCATCTGAGAGTGTACTTTTCAATACAAGTCAACCAATCCAGAGCCCACACCCCAACTACCACCTTTATCAGGGTCTTGTACTCTTTACCTATCTGCTCTAATCACCCTAAAGCCACGTGTGAAACAACTAGGGACAGCCTCTATGCCCCAGAGCCCACTGAAATTATTCACGGTGGCCAACCTTAAACCTGCTTATCTTAGTCCACCCATCTCTTCCCTCAAAAAGCATAATAAGGGTTATTCCCATAGTTGCTCCACTACTTCGGCCCATGATGGACCCCAGCATCTCCCCTTGTTGCCTGTGACGGGGTGGCATGTCTTCTCCTCTTAGGAACTGTGAGAATTCAATGACAATTGTCTCCTGATATGTTGGCCTAACTAGACCTCCAATTTTGCATTAGTATACTATATTTTAGAACATCTACTCTGTGTAGGGGGAAAAAAAAAAACTTTACCCGAGCCTTATCCCACCGACTTGGGAGAGAAATGAAGCAATGCTAGCCTTCCTGTTTCACATGAAGGGTGAGAAGATAAGGGGCATAAACCAAGAAACCTTTGCAAAAGTCACAGCCCAGGAACACAGGTCGACTAAAAGATTGAGATTTAGTCAGAATATGATAGAACATTTCCCCTCTCCAGCAATTTACCTGTCCAGATCATCAACAGGGCTTCTGTGTAATAAGTGTATTACAGCTAAAAGAGCTTCAAGGTATAGATTCTACTTAAGGAGGAGTTTATAGGGAAGTGCAAAGAAAACAAGGGAGACAAAATTAAAACTAGAGGAATTTGAAACCTCTCTTACCTTCAGCTGCAACAGAAATTAAACATACCCCAACTCCTAGTTACACTAACATAAAACCCCATACTAAAGGCTGATTTACCTTAGTTCCTATTTCCCAACATAGCATGTCTGACTTTCAACAAAAAATTACACAGCATGCTAAAAGGTAAGAGAAAATACAATCTGAAGACACAAAGCAAGCATTAGAGCAAGAATAATGTATTTTGGAATTATCAGACAGAGAATTTAAAAATAAATGTAATTAATATATTAAGAGACCTAATGGAAAAATGAGGTAACATAAAAGTCCATATGAGTAATGTAGGAAGACATACAGGAACTCAAGGAAAAATCAAAAGGAAAGGTAAAAATCAAAAACAATGGAAAAACATCTGTAAATGACTTTCCTGGGTCCCTCAGTAGATTGGACACAGCTGAGGAAAGAATCAGTGCGCTTAAAGATACATCAATAGAACTTCCAAAACTGAACAACAAAGAGAAAAAAAGATGAAAACAGGAAAAAAGAAAGCAATCCAGACCCATGGTGCAATTTCAAAAAGTACACTTACACTCAATGTAAATACCAGAAGGAGAAGAAAGAGAGAAATATGTAGAAGAAATATTTGAAATAATAATGGCTGAGAACATTTGAAAACTAATAACAGACACTACACCACAGATCCAGGAATCTCAGAAAGCACCAAGGATAATTAATAGGAAAAAAAAAAAAAGTACATATTTAAACTGCAGAAAATAAAAGACTAAAAGAAAATCTTGGGCCAGGCATGATGGCTCATGTCTATAATCCCAGCATTTTGGGAAGACAAGGTGGATAAATCACTTGAGCCCAGGAGTTCTAGAACAAACTGGCCAACATGATGAAATCCCATCTCTATAAAAATTAGCCAGGCAGCCGGGTACGGTGACTCACGCCTGTAATCCCAGCACTTTGGGAGGCTGAGGTCGGAGGATCACGAAGTCAGTAGTTTGAGAGCAGCCTGGCCAGCATGGTGAAACCCCAAAATACAAAAATTAGGTGGGCATAGTGGCATGCGCCTATAATCCCAGCTACGTGTGAGGCTGAGGCAGTAGAATCGCTTGAACCCAGGAGGCAAAGGTTGCAGTGAGCTGAGATTGCACCACTGCACTCCAGCCTGGGCAACAGAGAGAGACTCCATCTCAAAATAAATAAATAAATAACAAATAGCCAGGCATGATGGTACATGTCTGTAGTCCCAGCTACTAGGGAGACTGAGGTAGGAGGATTGGTTGAGCCCCAGAAGTCAAGGCATAATTGTGCCACTGCACTCCAGCCTGGGTGACAGAGAGAGACCCTGTCTCAAAAAATAAAAAAAGAAAAGAAAAAAATTAAAGAAGCTAGAGAATTCTTTTAAAAAAGTAAAACTATAGAAGAATAAGAATTACAGACCTCCCTTTTGAAACCATGCAAGCAAGAAAAAAGCAAGGTGAAATATTTAAAATGTTGAAAGAAGAAAAAAGAACCACCAACCTAAAATTCTATAATCAGTGAACTTATCTGCAGAAGTGAAAAAGAATTAATTTATCAAACAAAAATGGAGGGAATTTGTTGCTGGGACTGCCTTGCAAGAAATGTTAAAATAAGTTATTTAGGGAGAAGGCAGATTATATAGGTCCAAAACTTGGATTCACATAAATAAGAGTGTCAGAAGGCCGGGCGTGGTGGCTCACGCCTGTAATCCCAGCACTTTGGGAGGCCGAGGCAGGCAGATCACCTGAGGTCGGGAGTTTGAGACCAACCTGTCCAACATGGATAAACCCTGTCTCTACTAAAAATACAAAATGAGCCGGTCCTGGTGGTGCATGCCTATAATCCCAGCTCCTCAGGAGGCCGAGGCAGGAGAATCCCTTGAAGCCAGGAGGCAGAGGTTGCAGTGAGCCGAGATCGCATCATTGAACTCCAGCCTGGGCAACAAGAGTAAAACTCTGTCTCAAAAAAAAAAGGTGTCAGGGAAGGAATAAATGAAGGTAAAATATTTTCTTCTTATTTTTAATCAGAAGCATAACTATTCACTTAAAGTAATAGTAGTTTAACTATATTATAGTATTTATACTTTATTTACAGTAGCTTATACTATTAATACTAATAGTAACTTCACTATACTTTATTAATTACCCTATATGCATGGTTATATATAGGGTAATTCTAGCATATGTATAAGTGAAATAAATGACAGGAATTTTCATAAAGGATGGGAGATATAAGGTACCTATGCAACTCATACAACACATAAGCCAATGTAGTGTCATTAGAAGGTGAACTTACATTAGTGATCAACATACATTGCAAATTTTAAGGCAACCACTAAAAAAAAGTGAAAAAGAATCATAACTGATATGCTAAAAGAAGAGGTAAAATGCTCAATTAAAATCAGAAAAGGAGCAGGCCACAGTGGTTCACACCTGTAATCCCAGCACTTGGGGAAGCCGAGATTGGTGGATCACCTGAGGTCAGCAGTTCCAGACCAGCCTGGTCAACATGGTGAAAGCCCATCTCTACTAAAAATACAAACATTAGTCGGGTGTGATGGTGCACGCCTATAGTCCCGGCTACTCAGGAGGCTAAAGCGGGAGAATCACTTGAATCTGGGAGGTGGAGGTTGTAGTAAGCCGAGATTACACCACTGCACTCCAGCCTGGGTGACAGAGTGAGACTCCATCTCAAACAAACAAAAATCAGAAAAGGCAGAAAAAGAAGAAGGAGTAAAAATAACAAAGAACAAATGCAATTACTAGAAAAGAATTAAAAACAGGTGGATATTAACTAATGCAGCCATATTGATAATCACTTTAAATGGCAAGAGTCTAGATAAACCAATTAAAAGACAAAGATTGCGAGAGTGGATTAAAAAAACAAGACTAGTTAATGTTGTCTAAAAGAAAACTGCCTAAATATAAAAACTCAGCTTAGAAGTAATGGAGAAAGATATGTCATGTTAACACAAATCAAAAGACAGCTGGAGTACTATTAATTTCAGACAAAACAGAGTTCAGAAAAAGAAAAATTATCAGAGGTGAAAGGGGACATTACAAAGTAATAAAAGGTTCAGTTTTCCAAGAAGATATAATCCTTAATGTGTATGAACCTAGCAACAGAAACCCAAAATAACTGAGGCAAAAAAACTGATAAAATTGGCAAGGAGAAATATAGTAATCTACCACATAATTGCTGATTTCCATATTCTTCATTCAGTAATTGAATATATCAAAAAAAAAAAAAGGTAGAAAAACACTAAGGATGGAATCAACTTAAATAAGACTATCAGGCAACTTAATCTAATTGACATTTGTATAATAATCCATCTAACAACACTAATACACATTCTTCTCAAGCTCACATGAAACATTCACCAAGATAGACCACATCCTGGGCCATATTTAGCAGAGCTAGAAGAAGGTAATAATACTGGATCATATGCCCCAAATTCTGTTTGTCATTTATTTTTTTTAACTAGATTAGGCCCTCAACAGTCACAAGTTACAACATAGTCCTCAATCAGCTTTAGATTTGTTAATGCAAAAGCTCTGACCAAGGTTCTAGAACCAGATGCTGAGACTTAGAGGGCTATTTTATTAACAAACAAATGAAAAAGAATGGGGTTCTTATTTAGGATATTTCATTAACACGGGTCAAAGAAGAGAAAAATATTGCTAGAAAAGCAATTTAAAATGCCACATCCATGAAACAGTTCTCTACAAATCAAGTTTACTCAGGAATATAAATAGTTTAAATGGTTTGACAAATGTATTTCAGTCTTACTATCAAAACAGGAGCAGTAAAATGTGAAAAACACAGTAAGTGGAATCAGAGACTGATTAAACTAGTGGAAGAAAATTTCCTGTCTTCTTATATATTCAAGATATACACATTTGGTAAAAAAAAAAAAAAAAAAAAAAAAAAAAGAGAAAGAGAGAGAGAGAGATTTCAATCCAATTGCTCTCAAAGTGGGCATTACAAAAGGGGGAAATGTTTTAGCCAATATCAGATCAGAAAACATAATGGAACATAAGGAAATCTAATAAAAGAAGGGAGCCAAGATCTCAGAGAGACTAAAATTATTCACTCAGTAGAAGCCAGAACTCAAGGAAATATTAAGACCACACCCTCTAAAAAGTTGTGTACTTAAACTTTAGCAAGAGCTACTGAGAATTACCTTTTGAAGGTGGAGAAAACTTGGCCAATTGGTTTTGGGCATATTTGTGATCTGGAAAGTCAGATAAAATTCCTAATGAGTTCTAGGTGAATTTCAAAAAGATTCATCAGTTTTAGGTGGAGACACAAGTATCACCTTTGTCCTGAGAGCTTGTGTCTAAGGAATATAGAATGAAAAAATAAAGCACCAAAATGGTGAGGCATGTCAATGTAAAGCCAGTCCTCTGGTAGATGCTGTTCGAATGGAAAGTAGTCCCAGCTACTAGGGAGACTGAGGTAGGAGGATTAGTTGAGCCCCAGAAGTCAAGGCATAATTGTGCCACTGCACTCCAGCCTGGGTGACAGAGCGAGATCCTGTCTCAAAAAATAAAAAAAGAAAAGAACTCTTCTCGAAGAGTATCTTTGTGGCGTTCTCTGTATTTCCTAATGCAAATCAAAACCACAATGAGATACCATCTCACACCAGTTAGAATGACAATCATTAAAAAGTCAGGAAACAACAGGTGCTGGAGAGGATGTGGAGAAATAGGAACACTTTTACACTGTTGGTGGGATTGTAAACTAGTTCAACCATTATGGAAAACAGTATGGCGATTCCTCAAGGATCTAGAACTAGATGTACCATATAACCCAGCCATCCCATTACTGGGTATATGCCCAAAGGATTATGAATCATGCTGTTATAAAGACACATGCACACGTATGTTTATTGTGGCACTATTCACAATAGCAAAGACTTGGAATCAACCCAAATGTCCATCAGTGACAGACTGGATTAAGAAAATGTGGCACATATACACCATGGAGTACTATGCAGCCATAAAAAAGGATGAGGGCCGGGCGCGGTGGCTCAAGCCTGTAATCCCAGCACTTTGGGAGGCCGAGATGGGCGGATCACGAGGTCAGGAGATCGAGACCATCCTGGCTAACACGGTGAAACCCCGTCTCTACTAAAAAATACAAAAAACTAGCCGGGCGAGGTGGCGGGCGCCTGTAGTCCCAGCTACTCGGGAGCCTGAGGCAGGAGAATGGCGGGAACCCGGGAGGCGGAGCTTGCAGTGAGCTGAGATCCGGCCACAGCACTCCAGCCTGGGCGACAGAGCGAGACTCTGTCTCAAAAAAAAAAAAAAAAAAAAAAAAAAAAAAGGATGAGTTTGTGTCCTTTGTAGGGACATGGATGCAGCTGGAAACCATCATTCTCAGCAAACCATCACAAGAACAGAAAACCAAACACCGCATGTTCTCACTCATAGGTGGGAACTGAACAACGAGATCACTTAGACTCGGGAAGGGGAACATCACACACTGGGCCCTATCATGGGGAGGGGGGAGGGGGGAGGGATTGCATTGGGAGTTATACCTGATGTAAATGACGAGTTGATGGGTGCTGACGAGTTGATGGGTGCAGCACAGCAACATGGCACAAGTATACATATGTAACAAACCTGCACGTTATGCACATGTACCCTAGAACTTAAAGTATAATAATAATAAAAAAAAAAAAGAAAAGAAAAAGAAAAAATAAAAAAATAAAAATTTTAACTTGCCAAAAAAAAAAAAAAAGAAAAAAATTAAAGAAGCTAGAGAATTCTTTAAAAAAATTAAAACTATAGAAGAATAAGAATTACAGACCTCCCTTTTGAAACCATGCAAGCAAGACTACCAACTTGCCCTGGACTACCAACTGCAAAAGTTGAAGGTGGACAAAGATTTGTTCAGCATTCCTGTAACTTTCTAGTTTTATCTCAGGATGAAACCAAACAGAGTCTGTTTAAACAACAGATAATTGGGTTGAAAAGCAGAAGAAAGGAACAAGAAAAGAAGAGTGTCAGTCTTACATAAAGTAGAGAAGGAAAGAGACCAGAGAAGTGAACATGTTACCAACTCTGACAAGTGTTCAGTGAAAGAGAAGGAAAGGTAATGCTAGGGGAAATAGAATGCATGGCTAAGGTTCCGAGCATCACAAAACTCCTCAGGCAAGCATTTTCAAGAGCAGCTTCTCACAAATGTTTTTCAAGGGTAGTATGGATTAAATGAAGGAATGTAGGTGAAACATGATTTAAGGTTCTATCACTGGCAGAACTCAGACCTCGTTCATCCTAAGAATGCACAAAAAGATAAGGAACAAAGGAGAAATGGAAATTTAAAAGTTTTTAAGATTCTGAGTGAGAAGAAAATATGACCAAAATAAGACCTGGTTGGATGCCATTCATGCAAACATCTAAACTTTGCAATAAAAAAAGAATATCCCCAACCTCACTTTTGCAGGCAGAGATATTTTCAAAGTTTTGCACCAAGATATCTCTGGTTGAGATTTTTTTTTTTTTTTTTTTTTTTTAAGTTCACAAGTGAAAGATTTTGGTCTAGACTGACTTTGCAAAGCAGAAATCTTGACTTTTTTTCATGTATCTTCCTTTTCTCAGGTAACTCTGAGTCCTTAATATGGTCTTTGGCAACACGTAAGTGTTGAGTTCTAGGATCATAATTTTAACCAGTTTATCTGCTTTAAGGGGTAGAGGCTCATTGCATTTAAATTTCACAGGCATCCGGGCAGTAGTGTGAAAATCTCATATATCCTATTAGCTTTTAAGATTTTTCAACCTGAAGCTCATGAGAAATTTGCATTAAAGTAATGCAGTTTCTGAGGCTCTGAAAAAAACAGCAGAGGCTAAAAAGCTTCTGAAGGATTCCAAGTGTTGAGAACCTTTCTGACTAAGCCTGAACAAAATATGACATTTGGGAGGGTATTAATTTCTCTGGACTTTGAGCTTTTAACTCATATGGGTTAAGAAGATTTGATTGCAGGTTATAAGTTACTTGGGTATAGGACTTTAACTGCAAAGGAATTTAATCTTTGTTAAATTCTTCTTGGATTTTGATTATAAAAGGGCATTCATACTATTATCAATGGCAAAAACCGCACTTACTTTTGCACCAACCTAATAAAAATGTGCGATATCTCTAGATTGTTGGATTTTCTATATGTGGATTTGTAATCTTTGTACAGTACTTTGAATGTGCTTTCCTAGACAACATGGCCAGACATAAATTGGTCTTTGGTTACAGCAGTGTCTTAGAATTAATATAATTGTGTACTATTTCGGTCCATGTTAGGGCTTTCTTAGAACAAATCTGAAATAACCAATAGTGGACCCGAGATCATCTAAAACGGAAAAGCTGTTGGTATTAACATCATAAAGGTGGAAATAGGCTGGGTTGTATTCGCAGACTGTTGCTTTTGATGATTGGTAAATCTGATGGAAGAAAGTAAGAATTTATGCCTCAGCCCTCCTTCCTTGGACCCACCTTCTCATGAAGAAAGAATATCTGAGTTATTTCATGATGTAAGCTTTACATGTCAAGGCCAGTTATTCAAATTTACCTAATTATGGGGTGCTTATTAGCAATGAATTTCCATCCAGCCTGAAACCATACCCTTCAAAATAAAACTTGTAATAATGTTAATATTTTGGTTTCTGTATGAATACTGTGACTCTCAGTTGGTCCAAACTCAAGGAACAGGATTGCTATTTATTAGCCCCCTAAACTCCAATAACATGAAACGTAATTTATGTTTTTCTGATGATTTCAGGAATATGATTTTGTTATGTTCATCAGTTAGTAATATTTTTGGCCACAAGTAACAGAAAACCTATCTCAATGGTTTAAATAAATAGAAGTTTATTTTTCTTGCGTAAATTATAATGTAGAGGTGTGTGACAGTTGGCAATGATTCAACACATCAAAGGTATGAAGGATGATGTTTCAGGGATCTATGTTTACCTTCCCTGCAAGATCACAAGATGTTATCACAGCTGCAAACATCATAGTCATATTTAAGTTATTTTTTAAAAAAAAGGTGGGGTGGGGAAGAGGAGAGAGATGTCAGCTACTTCTGTCTCTTTTATCAGGAATGTAAAAATCTTTTCAGAAATTTTCCAACATACTGGTTCATGTTGTGTCATGTGGTCACTTCTCACTGCCAGGAATGCTGGGAAAATGAGTAATGAGTTTTTCTAGCCTTTATAGTAGAAGGTAACAAATGCATTAGGGGCTGGTAATGCCTATCGTAATAGTCAACAAATAGTGTCAGCCACATATGGGTAGTGATGCTTTCAGAGGGTCTTGAGTGGATAAAGTATTTTCCAACATTTGGGTAAAGATTTAATGTGGATGTTAACTTTCTCTCTCATTTTTTGTTCTTGTTTGGTGTATTACCATCTGTTTTTAACCTACTGCCTTACTTTTAAGAACTATATTGCTTGATGATAACTCTTTTACGGAAAAAAAAAAGTTCATGAGCTTTGTGATTTTTTTTTTCTCATACTGCGGGTACTTTTTTCTTTTATTCTCATGTTACGTGTCTGTCAGAGCCATTAATGTTACTGGATGTCTGACTTACAGTGTTATTATTTTTTAAGTTAAAAAAAAATCCCATTCTTATTTTTTTCTAGCTGGTCATATTTTAGGTTTTACAAGAGGAAATTTTTATCATATTCAAGAGATTATTTATTTAAATTCTGATAATACTTGGTGAAGGTTACTCAAAATGTGGCTTTCTGTTTTATTTTGTGTTGCCCCTGTTGTTGTCACCACTTTTTCCCTCTCATCTCTTGAAGCTTAGTAAAATAGTATAAGGTGCTAGCCCTACACATTTCATCCAAATGTTTAGCTAATTTTGAGTTTCATCCAGATTGACATGGGATTCACAATAGATTTATGTCCTGCTTTTCATGAGAACTTAAAAGTATGTCCGTTAAGATTTTTTTTTCTACTTTCAACTTTGAAATATTTGACTAATAGAATGGTATTATTACATTATGATGTAATGTCTGTTGACTTTGCAGAGATTTTTTTAAAATGTCTTGCTCTGGATTAGCATTGGCAAAAACTTGTTAAATGTGAGTGGATTTGTTTACAACATTAACTGTTATAAATGTAAGTTTACTTTTTGTAAGCTTCCTGCTTCATTTGGCTAGAGAAAAAGTACAACGTCATGTATGGAATTTAATAATTTGCATGCACAAAGACTTTAGGTAAGTCTTTCCAGAAAAGGAAATGTTAAGAGAATTTAGCCTTTAAAATAAAAGCTAGCATATCTAGTATAAATAAAAAGGGTTGCTTTTCATGTATGCGTTTTTCACATAACTGTTCATTTTCAAGTTTCCCACATGTGTCTTCCATACAGATCACAAGATGGAAAAGGAGCACACCAGCAGTAAGCAGTCCTCAGAAAAATGCTGTACATCACTTTCGCACGAGCTCTCTGCCAGAATAATTAGTGCAGAATCTGCCTCTCATTATGGATACATGACAGGCCTTTTGCTCTGTGTGTGCACCAACTGCATCCCACCACCAGAATAGACAAGCACACAGGGCAGGGCTGGCAGTGACACTGAGGCACTTGCTGTCTTTACTTGCTGTTTGGAACCAAGGCTGCCAGACCACTGCTAACATTGATTGGCGTTCACACTTCATTTGAGTGGGTTTGCATTTGGACGCAGTCTTCATTTTCACCTTTCTTTCTATTTCCTGGGGAAAATGAGCAATTCAGTGAGGCTGGTGTGCTTTTCAATTCTAGGATTGTTCACTGACCCTCCTTTCTTTATAAAAGAAAGGTCTGCATATTTGAAACGTGTTAGATAAAAGGGTGCTATATTCAACTCCTGCATTTTTCAAATAGCTTTTTCTTCTTTTATTATTTTTTTTTTCTTTCCTCACTTAGCTTAGGAGCTGTGTGAATGGTTGCTAACTGATAGCATTAGATACATAAACTCATCATTTATCTACAGAACGAGGACAAAATTAAACTAGAGAAAATGACTGTACATTAGTTTTCGGTAAGTTTGAACCAGCCTTAAAAGAGGTCCCTGGGGAAAAGTTATTGACATACATATGAGCACATGATTCTTTCCACCGAGATGGAGCAATCTGTTTTCTTCCTCTTAAGGACTTGGCATCGGTCAGTGGATTTTAGAAATGTCACTCTGTAGTCAATTCACGTCAAAGCTATGAGAGTGCTGCTGATACTCATTTGATTTTTTAAAAAGCTAAAACTTAATAATGTCAGACTGCATCAGAATTCCGAACTCTTCTTTCTGCACTAATCTCAGGAAATATAAACCACACACACACACACACACACACACACACACACATGTTTGTTATTATTCATGGAAAGAACCTGGTTAATATGAGGCTGCAAAGAAAATTGACCTGAATTCTCGAGATCAATTAACTGTCTGGTGCAAACCACCTTGGCGATTAGTCACTTCTACACTGTATTTCTATCATGGTTTTCTCCAAAATTTTGTGCAATCAAAAGACTGTGAGAAAACTGAATAGGTTATTTCAATTATGAGATAAATTCCTATCTTGTGATTAGAGGAAAAGTAGCTTCTTTTGAAATAAAACTCAGATCTCAAGGTCTTTGTATGTCTTCATTCTTCCCCCTGGCAATATTTTCCTGCTTTTTCCCATTCTTTGCTCCTTTATTCCCAAGTGGATCCAGCCTACCTTCAAGACTTGGCTCAAATGTCGCAGTGATTACTTCTTTGACTCTGTTTCTGTTCATTCATTTAAAAGGTGAAAATACGAAAAATACAAATGTATGTAGTATCGCGATGCTCTTTGTTATAAGATATAGTCTTTGTCCTATGGAGCAAGCCCACTTGATAGGTGGCGAGGGTAAATTGAGATGTGCTGTCAGCATAATATACACACCAAATTTTGAAGACCCAGAATGTAAACACAAAATTTATGACTTATTAATAATGTTTCATATTATAATGATATAATAAAATAGTTCAAGATGCAGGGTAAAATAAGTTATTAAAATTAAATTCACCTATTCCTTTCTGTTTTTAACATGGTTATTAGAAAATTTAAAATTACGGGCCGGGCGCGGTGGCTCAACCCTGTAATCCCAGCACTTTGGGAGGCCGAGGCGGACGGATCACGAGGTCAGGAGATCGAGACCATCCTGGCTAACACGGTGAAACCCTGTCTCTACTAAAAAATACAAAAATCATTAGCCGGGCGAGGTGGCGGGCGCCTGTGGTCCCAGCTACTCGGGAGGCTGAGGCAGGAGAATGGCGTAAACCCGGGAGGCGGAGCTTGCAGTGAGCTGAGATCCGGCCACTGCACTCCAGTCTGGGCGACAGAGCGAGACTCCGTCTCAAAAAAAAAAAAAAAGAAAAAAAAAAAATAGTGGGGGGGGGCGGCCCAAACGTGAAAACCCACCCCTTTGGGGGGGCGGG